>NC_090646.1:548000920-548220920 GCF_040937935.1 Hyperolius riggenbachi
GAAAGCATGCTATGCTTTAGCCAACTTTGAATTTGCTGAGGCCTATTCCTATGCTAAACTTGCCTATTATTGCCATCTTGTGTTCAAAAGTGATAGCACACAAAAAGAAACAAGCAAGTTGCTGAGATACAGTACATACAGTATGTGAAAGTTCCACTGGGTAAAAACTGGGTTTTACACAATAGTGCGCAGTTGCAGATCTGCAGCGAACTGTAAGTGCATGCCTATCGCCTTAGAAATCCATTCATCCCATTCTCAGTACAGTATTGTGAGAAACATTCTAGTCAGTGAAAGTAGAGTTCTCACAGCCACATTTGAAGCCCTGTGTAACCTTCTCCTGCTATAACAATATTACCTAAATGGGAAACTGTTATAGGGAATCTGAAGTGAAAATAAACGTATGAAATAATTAAGTGTATGTGTAGAACAGCTAAGAAATAGAACATAAGTAGCACATATATGAGCCTCATATTGTTTCCAGTACAGGAAGAGTTAAGAAACGTCACTTGTTGTCTATGCAAATGAGCAGCTGTGAGCTTTCTGACCTGTTTCCTGAAGCACTTATACATCAAAGAAACAGTAAGATACAGCTTCAGATAAGGTTTTACTGCAAGGAAGTACTCATTCCTCTGGATCTGTATTTAGATTTTGACACAGCTTTCTTTACTATTCCATGTTCACTCCTCTCTAGGTATTTAGGCCTTATGTTTCTCTTGGCTTTCTGTTTATACCAGACCACTCCATCTCTATTGTTTAGCATCTGGTTAAGGGTGCTGTTTTTAATGTAGGGTTCAAGCCTTTGACTAGGGGTTGAATCCTGCCTTAAAGGACACATCCGAGGAAAAAAAAAAGATCTACTTACCTGAGGCTTCCTCCAGCCCCTGGCAGCCGATCTGTCCCTCGTCGCAGCTCCAGTGTTCTGGGGTCCCCTCCGTTGGAGATGCCGACTTCACTAGGTCGGCATCTTCTGCAACTGTGCATGTCCGCACCTCTTGCGTTCTCACTCCCGTGGCCGGGAATGCTACAGTGAGCGCGATTATGAGCGGCGTGGACCAGGGGCTCATGCAGGCGCTGAATATGCCGATCTGGCGAGGTCGGCATCTGCAAGGAGGGGACCTCGGCACACCGGAGCTGCGGCAAGGGACAGATCGGCTGCCAGGGGCAGGAGGAAGTCCTAGGTAAATAGATCTCGTTTTTTCCCCCTCTGACCTGTCCTTTAAGCCATTACATAAAGCAGTAAGGAGTCTTTGGGCGAGCTCCCTATGAACTTAGTTGCCAGTGGAGAATGGCTTAAGTGGCTGCAACTCTGAAGCACTTTGAATCAGCCAGGAGAAAAGACCCAACATGTTATGTATCCGGATTTAGGATTAACCAGGATAGTCTGTCATGATGCCATTAGATTGACTCTGGACATCTATCCACTAAAATGGGTAGCAGAAATTCGCTACCAAGGTGTTAATGTGATGACACAACTTTTCTGACTATTACAAACTAAACATTGCACCGGTGGTCAAGGCCTTTCGTAGGAAGAATCTAGTATGGTGGAGCCTTCCCCTATCGCTTATCAGCAGAAACAAACTATTTAAAATTGCCTTTTTTATACATATTCAGACAAAGTTCTTATATATATTCAAACACCAATTACCCTTTCTAACAAGCCATCACTAGGGGGAGCCCAGCAGGAGAAGAGAGGTCTGTGTTTGCCACTGGAACTGGGGATTAGGCTCTGCCGCTACTTGTATTTACACACGGGGAGCGGAAGAGACGGGGGCAAAAGAGGACACGGGGACCAGAGGACACCACAGTGCGACAGAAGGGGACAAAGGAGGACACATAGGGGGGCCGAGGAGGACAGAAGGGGACATACAGGGGGCAGAAGGAAACAAAGGAGGACACACAGGAGGACGGAGGGGGCCACGGGGCAAAGGAGGACACAGGGGAAGCAAAGGAGGACACAGGGATAAAAGGAGACACATGGGGGAGCAAAGGAGGACAAGGGGGGGGGGGCAGGTTCATGGGGGATAAAAAGGACACAGGGACAGAAGGGGGCACACAGGGGGAGCACAGCAGGACACAGGGAAACACAGGAGGACACATTGGGAACTAAAGAGGACACAATAATTGGGGAGAACATCTTCAGGATGCTCCTGGACCAGACCATGGACGCACCATGTCTAGCATAGATATCTTCCCCTGGTTTTTGCCCTCTAAACCTAGACACCTTATAGTCTTATATGCTGAAAAATATGATACTTGCTCCTTTTGGCTTTATATCGGAGTCTCTGTGCTGTTTTACAATGTAACTGGTTTTTCTTTCTACAAAACAATAAAATTGATTTGTCAAAAAAAATAAATCAATGTTATGTCTTGTCTAGTTGTTTGAGTACCTGCAGGGCTTAGCCCTTGGTCCTTTTCTTTCAACCAGCTTATTAGGTCATTTGTTTTACAATATCATTTGTATACAGATTGTCGTCAGGAAGAAAAAAAAATCGTCAAACAAAAGCATTTAGAAAATCGTTTTGAAAAGCGCAGGGAAAATCGATTACAAAAGCGCTCAGCGCTTGTGATTGCGCTGGCGATTTCTAATGTGAACTAGGCCTTATAGTTAGTTCTGATAGCACATCTTTAACTCCAGATTGCCAAGTTCATGTTTCTGGGTAACGTTGAGTATGAAAAGCTTATTCACATTGAAACAAGTTGACCACTTCCTGTTTAGAGATAAGCTGATGAATTTTAGCTTTCTAAACTCAGTGCCGGAATTTGCAGTTCCAAAACAGAATACTGAAAAACGGAATTTGCAGTTCCAACCCCGAGTACTGAAAATCAGAATCTGCCAAAATGTCAGAATTGAAGTTTATGCCACTGGGAGAGTAAACCGCAAACCCCCAAACATGCTATCGTTACCAAATTTGCCAAGAAGGTCACTTGGGAAGGAGACCTTGCATGGTTTGTTTGTTTTTCTGATTATTTTTTTAAATAAAGCCACAGTAAATATTTCAAAAACAGTGTAGGGTCTCTCTCAAGCAACTTAAGGGGATACTTAAGTGTACCTAAAAAAAATGGAGATTCACTTACCCGGGGCTTCTACCAGCCCTCCGCAGCCGCCCGGTGCCCCCGTCGCCACTTCTGGATGCTCCTGCAGAGTTTCAGTTTTGGCGACAGAGCCAGTCGCCTGCTACTGTGCCTGCGTGGCCCTGGCCGCACGCGTCCTCGTTTACGCTCCTGGTGGTGGGAGCATGATTGAGGACATGCGCGACTAGGGCCACACAGGCGCAGTAGCTCTGTCACCAAAACCCTGCCACTGCAGGGGCGACAGGAGCATCGAGGAGTGACAGCGGGGGCACCGAGCAGCTGCGGAAGGCTGGTAGAAGCCCCAGGTAAGTGAATCTCTTTTTTTTCAGGTACACTTAAAGCAGTATGAAACCCAGTATTATAGTAGCATATAATATACAATCACAATTTTTTTTTTTAGCAGAACACCATTCAAACAGTCAAACACAGGACTTACTTTTTCAATAGAAAGCCCCCTGCAGTGAGATCCCAATCTGAAAAGGTGATAACATTATCTTGTGTTTACTTAACCTGCTGAGCGGTCTGGACAAGCTCAGCTCGTCCAACACCGCCAGAGGCTGCCGCTCAGGCCCTGCTGGGCCGATTTTCGTCAAATAAAGTGCAGCACACGCAGCCGGCACTTTGCCAGCCGCGTGTGCTGCCTGATCGCCGCCGCTCTGCGGCGATCCGCCGCGAGCAGCGGCGAAAGAGGGTCCCCCCAGCCGCCTGAGCCCAGCGTAGCCGGAACAAAAAGTTCCGGCCAGCGCTAAGGGCTGGATCGGAGGCGGCTGACGTCAGGACGTCGGCTGACGTCGATGACGTCACTCCGCTCGTCGCTATGGCGACGATGTAAGCAAAACAAACAAGGCCGCTCATTGCGGCCTTCCTTGTTTATTCTGGGCGCCGGAGGCGATCGGAAGATCGCCTCCGGAGCGCCCTCTAGTGGGCTTTCATGCAGCCAACTTTCAGTTGGCTGCATGAAATAGTTTTTTTTTTATTTAAAAAAAACCCTCCCGCAGCCACCCTGGCGATTTAATCAGAACGCCAGGGTGGTTAATTGTAGCAAGAGAGGAATGTGAACATTCCCTGGCAGTGGAGAAACTCCTTCTAGATAAGACACAGCTCAGAAAAAAATTGTAGTTATGAATAAAATGCAATGGCAGCTTTCAGAGCAAATAAACTGTACTTTGGGAACTTGTAATTTCTAAATGAATAAAAATTACAAGTTCCCAAAGTACAGTTTATTTGCTCTGAAAGCATTTTATTCATAGCTACAATTTTGTGCACAAAAGCAAATATGATAACTGTATAGGTTATACAAATTAGGAAAACACATTTCTATTGACTATTATGTTTAACCTCCTGGGCGATAATCCCGAGCTGAGCACGGGGTAAGCCGCCACGGAGGATTTCTCAGCCCCTGGTGGGCCGATTTCCACACTTTTTGCTTTGTTACACGCAGCTAGCACTTTGCTAACTGCGTGTACAAGCCGATCGCCGCCGCTCCGTGCCGATTCCCTGCTACCCGCCACGTTAGAGGGCCCCCCCCCCCCCGAGATCCCGTGCGCAGCCTGGCCAATCACCGCCAGGCTGCGCTAAGGGGTGGATCGGGAGTCCTCCAGACACCATGACGTGGATGACATCGAAGATGTCATCCCGATCGTCGCCATGGCAACGGGGGAAGCCAAACAGGAAATCCCGTTCTGAATGGGATTTCCTGTTTGCTCTGATCGCCGGAGGCGATCGGAAGGGGTGGGGGGATGCCGCTGCACAGCGGCTATCATGTGGCTAGCGCTAGGCTAGCTAAATGATTAAAAAAAAAAAAATTTAAAAAGTGCTGCGCCGCCTCCCTGGCGATTTTATTATATCGCCAGGGAGGTTAAGAGTTTAACCACTTCTCCTCTGCCGGGACGAATAACTACGACCCTGCAAAATACCGCAACTCCGTGCAGGGGCGTAGCTACTACGTCCCTCCCTGCCGCTCCCCCCACTTCCCGCGCTAGGTACCGCCGCTCATTACTGCCGATCATTAGCCACTAGATCAATGAATGGGAACACACTTTCTATTCATTGATCTAAGTCCCCCTGTGAATGACCGCAGCCGTCTATTCAGACGGCTCTGCCATTCACAAATCCCGTCCACGCAGTCCTAATAGTCCTAATAGTACGCAAACTGAATTCACCAGCGAGGACATCTTGTGGCCAAATTGTAAAATTACATCCCCCCCCCCCCTTTTTTTTCCAGTAAATGATGATTTTTTTTTTCCTTTTTAAATTAACCCCTGACCTCCCACACTCCTCTAAAGTTACCAAATTATTTTTTATTTTATTTTTTAAAATTAAAAAAAAATTACAAATAAAAAAAATACATATATAGTTACCTTAGGGACTGAACTTTTTTTTAATATGTATGTAAAGACTGTATACTACAATTACATTATAAATTATGGGTTTCTAATTAGGGATAGACGTAAAACTGAAAAAATGCACCATTATTTCCAAATAAAATATTGGCGCCATACATTGTACTAGGGAAAATTTTTCAATGTTGCAATAACTGGGACAAATGGGCAAATAAAATGCGTGGGTTTTAATTATGGTAGCATGTTTTATTTTAAGGCTAGTTACACACCGGGACGTTGCGTTATAGTGGACGTTATGGTCGCATAACGTCCCCTAACGCAACGCCTGCCGGTGTTGGTAGAGGACGTTGAGTGAGCCGCGTTAAGCGGCTCTTTCCGCATTAGGGCAGTGAGAGTGGCGCTGATTGGCCGGCGGGACCACGTGATGCGGAGTGAAACACCAGTGCAGTGCATATTGAGTAGCCATGTGCGTGGCTACGTAGCGGCCTCTCCCCGCCTCCTCTCCGCCCCAACACTGAGCATGTGCAAACACTCTAACGCGGCTTAAGCCGCTGGAACGCTATAGTATGCTGCACGTTCTGAAGAACGTGCAGCGTTACATGTAACGCAGCGTGGGCAGTGTGAACAGCCCCATTGACTTTGTATTGCTGTGAGTTGGGGAGCGTTACAGGCTGCACTAACGTGTGGAAGCAGCCTAAAACTATAATGGCCGAAAACTGAGAAATAATGAATTTTTTCAATTTTTTTCTTATTATTTCCGTTAAAACAGAGTTAGAATAAAATAATTCTTAGCAAAAAGTACCCCCCAAAGAAAGCCTAATCAGTGGCGGAAAAAACAAGATATAGATTGTTTCGTTGTGATAAGTAGTAATAAAGTTATAGGCAAATTAATGGAAAGAGCGCTGACAGGTGAAAATTGCTGTTTTTTTAAGGGGAAAAACCCTTTGAGGTGAAGTGGTTAATACCGCTTTAAGTATACCTTTAAACAGATTGGGGCTTGATTCACAATGCCGTGCTAACGCATAGCATGGCCGTGCTATGCGTTTAGCACGCAATGTGACGCGCGTAAAGATTTACGTGCGCACGCTAATAAGGGAAAGTGCGTGCATTAACATGTGAACACCTTCATTAGCATGCGCACGTAAACCTTCACGCGCATCACATTGCATGCTAAACACATAGCACGGCTTTGTGAATCAAGTCCATTGTCTCGTGTGTTTTGACATTCCCACTGTAATTGGAGCCACAGGCATGGGGTTCTGCCCCCTGGTTAATATCAGAAGATTAGGGGCATTCTGCAAAGGGTGTTGCAAAACCCTAGCCTAATATTCAAGACATGACATTTATTCCCACCTCTAGCGAGGTAGGTAGTTGTGTACGTATATACACGCCTGCGGTGAGATAGGCGCTGGGAGAGCCAAATGACGGCTCTCCCTGCTACCACAAAACTCCTCGGCGGCATTAAACACTAATTCCCCTCTGTGTTGTCACAACTCGGAGGGAGATGTAATTCGGGGTCCAGCAACCACCGGACCCCTGAATTACCCTTAGGTGCCTTGCACAGCATAATATTGCTGCTATGGGGCGCTTGGCTTCAGAGCCTGGCGGTGAGCTCCATGCGATGAAACCACCTGTTTCGTAGGTCGTTACCCCACATGTGCGGCAGTAGGTGCTGGAATCTGGAAGACTGCTTTAATATATAAAGCAGACACCCAGATGTACCCCACTTTTTGGTTAAATAAGAAACGTGCCCCTTACATATTTTAACAAACGATGAAGTAAATAAACACGCTGATACCATTTAAAAAGGTAAAAAAAAAAAATCATTTTAATAACCTATTAACAGTAAATACTTAGCTTTTAGTAATGCTCCTATGCCAATTGCCTCTAAGGTTGGTTGAAGAGCCCTCTAAAACCCGCTCACCCATCACACTATGCCAATAAACTTCCACTCCAGGGAACTTTATTGGCTTTAGAAAGCTCTTAATAATGCGAATCTAGATATAGTAACTACTGTATATGCATACTGTTAGAAGACCTGTGAGTGGTACAAAAGCAGAATATTTCCAGGTCAGACTTGGACTCAGAACTTCCTCTCTGCTCTAAAAGAAACAAGCATAATAACCGTTAAAGAAAAAAAAAACATTTCTTTGTTAGAGCTGATACAAATCCTGCAATAAAACTGCAGTGAGTCAACTTCTTGCTTTCATGGAAGCAGACAAAGGGTTAACATCCTGTTTACAAATTAGCTGCTCTGCTGAAGTTCCTGAGCTGGCACAGCTGCAACATCAAATGACACTTGTGATCAGATGAGAAGGAATTAGACAGGCTAAACTCTCTAAATATATACAGGGGGCATTCTCTGTTTTACTTCTGTCCTGTGCAAGAGTTCAGGTCCACTCTAGAAGACATCTTCTGCCACTTTGAAACCCTTCATAAAGTTTGGGATTTTTTTTAGCTATCCCATGGTTGTATTTTATATTTAAACATTTACAAACTAGATTGAACGTTTCTCCACAAGGGCCCATATCCCTGTCATGTTAAGAATATCCTAACTACTCGAGAGAGTTGCGGAATCTACGGTCTCTTATAGGGGGGAAGGGGGGCACGGACCACTTTCTCTTTTTAACCACTTGCTTTGAGTGCGGCTGCGACTCCTCAGTTTATGAAACCACCGACTCCAACTCCGACTTCAGGTACCCAAAATGGCGCCAACTCCGACTCCTTAGTCTAATAGTTACCAGGGCACTACAATCACCCAACTCCGACTTCCGACTCCTCAGTTTATGAAACCACCGACTACAACTCCGACTCCAGGTACCCAAAATGGCTCCGACTCCACACCCCTGCCGCCGATGGGATGATTTGCAAACAATCATGAGTGAAGATGGTGCAAGATGCTGGCCTTGTGCATAAGGGCCTTTCCATATGTTTCCATGGCAGCACGATAGGGTTAAGTCCCGCCCGGCCCACTTCACCCCATAGGACCAAGAATGAATAAATTAAATCCCTTAAGCGTCCCTCCCCAGTCTTTTGTCCTCGCAAATCACCTCACCCCTAGGACCGGTGCTAATCAGAAGTTCAAGGATTACTGACATGATGACCGATAGTCTGCTTCCTTCTACCAGCAGGTTCAGCCTCTCCTGCTGAGGTTCCCTGCCAGCAACTAAATGGCGCTGGCTGCTGAAGTCACCATTTCTGGCCATGGTGCAGGTTGTACGGTTGCAATGCTCCCTGTTATGATCTTATGTCATAGTATTCAGATGTGCAATGCACGTAAATTGGGTACTCCATACCTCTCTTCTTACTCGCTCTCTCTCTCTCACTTTCATTTTTGGAAGGATTATTACGCTAACCTGAAGAAAAGTACTAAGACTTTCCCGTTTATCAACAGGATTAATGAAGTCATTCTGGATGAATGGAAGAGGATAGATAAAAAGCCTTCTTTAGCCAATAAATTTAATAAGCTATATCCTCTGGAAGAGAGTAAGACGGCGGTTTTGGACGAACCGCTTAGGGTGGATGCATCGGTTAAGAATTTAGCCAGGCATGTGACGTTACCCCGTGAAGACTCGACTTCATTCACTGATCCTTTAGAGAGGAAGATTGATTCAGAACTGAAGAAATCGTATGTTTCGTCAGGAAGTGCCTGCAAACCCGCGGTGGCGCTGACAGCAGTGGCAGAGGCTTTAAGGGGCTGGACAGAGAATATCGAGGAAGCCATAAGATCAGATGCGGATAAAGAGATAATTATAGCAGCTCTTGACGATTTTAAGTTAACAGCCGACTTTGTCGGTGAGGCAGCCGTTGATATTCTCCGTTGCTCATCAAGATCCATGTTACATTCTGTGGTTTCCAAGAGAGCCCTATGGCTCAGACATTGGTCGGCAGACCAAGGTTCCAACCAGGAGTGGTGTAAGATTCCCTACGATGGAAAGAACTTGTTTGGGCAGGCTATGGATTCTGCCATCAGTAGAGTGACTGGAGGAAAGTCTGGAATGATTCCCCAGGACCGTAGGGGCAGGAAGCCGACTTCAACTCAGAGGCCAGCTTATCAGCAGGGCAGGTTCAGATCTACAACCGGATATACCGGATATAAACCGGACCTACAGGAGGTTTTAGACGAAACTGGCAGAGCTCACAGACAACCTTGCAGAGACTGAATAAGCAGAAGAAGACTACCCAGGGGTCTAGCCAGCAAAAGTCTTTTTGATGGTTGGACCGCTCAGGCATTGCCAGTAGGCGGAAGGCTTCAGGCCTTTGCGGATGTCTGGGCGGACAACATCAAGGACCCCTGGGTAGTACAGACTGTACGGTACGGACATTGATGGAAGTTCACCACAATGCCCCCAAGAATATTCAAAGCTACGAATATTTCAGTATCTAATGAAAGGAAACACATTCTGATGGAGTACATTCAAAGTCTACTAGCAAAGAACGCAATCATTCAAGTTCCTCAGGCAGAGAGAGGGATGGGTGTCTATTCCCCGTTGTTCTTTGTAAAAAAGAAATCCGGAGACCTCCGTCCAGTGATGGATCTAAGAAGATTAAACAGACATATTAGTCTAACAAAGTACATGATGGAAACATTACAAACAATCACAAGGGTAATCATGAAGAACAACTGGGCCCTCTCAGTGGATCTGGAGGATGCCTATCTGCACATTATGATCCATCCTCATTTCCAAAGATTCCTCAGATTTACCATCGGCAACCTTCATTTCTAGTTCCGCAGACTTCCCATCGGGATCTGTACAGCGCCAAGGACTTTCTCAAAGATATTACTATCTCTGGTGGAGATCCTGAGAGTACAGGGACTCAGATTGTTCCATTACCTGGACGACCTGCTACTGTTAGATCAAGACAAAGATCAGATACTGCTACACAGACGGACACTATTATTACAGCTGGAAAACTTTGGGTGGAGAGTAAATCTAGCAAAGAGCCAACTAACACCGTCAAGAAGGATCATATTCTTCGGAGCCTTGTTCCACACCCTCTTGAACACCATCTTCCGTTGGAGAAGCAAGAAAAGCTTATTCAGAAAGTACGGAACATGATCTGCTTGTCAGCAACATCAGCGACTCAGTGCCTAAGTTTACTTGGAACAATGACTTCAACGATCTCTATGGTTCGGTGGGCGCAGTGGCATTGCAGGATTTGGCAGATTGGTTTCCTGACTCAGTGGCACAGCAGGGAGATGTCCCAGCAGATTCTGATATCTCAGGCAATGAGGAACAGACTGTTCTGGTGGACAGACAGGAAAAATCTGTCAGTTCCGTTACAGATTTGTCCTTCCTCACACATCATAGTGACCACGGATGCCAGCCAGTCGGGATGGGGAGGTCACCTACTAGGAGAAATGTTGCAAGGTGTCTGGGGACACTTTAGGATACCAGCCTTCCAGCAAACATACTGGAGATACGTGCGGCCTATCTAGTCCTACACAAGTTCAAAGCACGCCTCAAAGGAAAGCAGGTTCTTCTATGGATGGACAACCACACCACGGTAGCCTATGTCAACAGGCAGGGCGGAACACGGTCCAGGCGACTTCTGCAGGAAGTAGCTCCAATATTCTATCTGGCGGAGAACCATTTACTCAATCTAACAGCAACATATATTCCAGGTCCCGAAAATACACAGGCGGATTTTCTAAGCAGAAACCGCCTGGACAACAACGAGTGGTCCCTCAACGACGACATATTTCAAAGGATCTGCAACCAGATAGGAGTACCAGAGGTGGACCTAATGGCAACCTCAAAGAACACGAAGTGCGAGACCTTCATGTCCAGGTGGCAGTGCAGGAAAGCGATAGCAACAGATGCACTACTGTCGAAATGGAACTTTACAGTGGGGTATGTATTTCCCCCAGTGCCGTTGATTCAGAGGTTACTGCTGAGACTACTCAGGGAGCCAGTCACCTTAATAGCAGTAATTCCGTTCTGGCCAAGGAGACACTGGTTTCCGTTACTATGGCGCTTGAAGACGAATCAGCCGGTGAGACTCCCACAGTGCCGCAAGCTGCTACACCAAGGACCGATCATCCACCCAGACAAACTGGAATTGGCAGTATGGACATTGAAAGGAGGAAGTTGGAGTTGTTAGACCTCCCAGACTCAGTCATTGACACCATACTAAACGCACGGAAGCCATCCACAAAGACATCATATCAGAACATCTGGCATAGATTTATTACATTTATGAATCAACGACATCTCGATCCTCTCAAGCCTCAGGTGAAGGAGATACTTCTGTTTTTACAGACGGGATTGGATAAGGGACTAGGGTATCATTCCTTAAGGGTCCAAGTCTCAGCTTTATCAGCACTCACTGATTCCAGATGGGCTCTGCATCCTCTGGTCATACAGTTCCTCAGAGGTGTGATGAAACAGAAACCTCCGAGAAGGACTTTCTTCCCCAAGTGGGATTTACCTCTAGTGCTGGAGGTCCTGTCGGAACCGCCATTTACACCGGTGGAAGACTGTGACCTCATACATTTATCATACTAAGCAGTTTTTCTCGTGGCCTTAGCATCAGCCAGATGAGTTTCAGAAATTCAAGCACTAGGCTCTGTGGAACCATCCTTAACCTTCTTCCCAGACAGGGTAATTCTCAGACCAATTCAACAATTTATTCCAAAAGTTGCAACCCTGTATCACTTCAACCAGGACTGGACCCTACCAACATTATGGCAGGAGGAAAGCACTGTTCCACATCCTCTAGATGTGGGGGCTACCTTGAAAGAATACATTTCAAGAACCGCCTCTATTAGGAAATCTGAAAGACTCTTTGTTATATCTACTGGATATAGGAAGGGCCTACCGGCATCATCTAGGACGATAGCCAATTGGTTGGTCAAGACTATCCAGGAGGCGTATAGGATACGTAATCTGGTTCCTCCGGAAAAAATCTGTGCACACTCAACAAGAGGTTTGGCGGCTTCTTGGGAGGCGTTCATTAAGGTGTCACCCGAAAAGATATGTCAGGCCGCAAATTGGAGTTTAATTAACACCTTTATGAGACATTACAGGGTAGACCCAGCTGCGAGTACCTCTGTACAGTTTGGTACAAGTGTGTTAACTGTAAATACTGTGTGATTATCATTAAAACTTCTGAATTGCACCTCATCCCTCCCTTTGTATTAATTGACTAGTTATCTCCCTATCGTGCTGCCATGGAAACATATGGAATAAGGAAAATTGGATACTTACGTGCCGGTAATTTTCCTTTCCAGATGTGTCCATGGCAGCACGAGGCTCCCTCCCTAGATTCAGTGATTACGAGTTACAAGACTGGGGAGGGACGCTTAAGGGATTTAATTTATTCATTCTTGGTCCTATGGGGTGAAGTGGGCGGGACTTAACCCTATCGTGCTGCCATGGACACATCTGGAAAGGAAAATTACCGGCAGGTAAGTATCCAATTTTCCTTAGTCTCCACTTGTCATTTTTTCTGCATGAGTTGTCTGACAGTTTTGCATTGCTGTCAATAATTTCTATGCATGTAAAATATGCATTCAAGTGTGAACTAGCCCATTGATTAACATTGGTTGCAGTTTTCCTGTGCAGCAAAATGCACAGAAAAACTGATGAATGGAGACAAGCCCTAACTGTATTTTACAGTAAAAGAAATCAGTATCTCCGGTCAGTGACATGGCAATAGGGGATGCAAAGGTTGCGACTGCACCAGGGCACTTGGGCAAGAGGCGTCCTCTCTCAACTGCAGTATTAGCTCTCTACTAGTCCTGTGATGGTAATAATCACTTCTACAGATGATCAGTAACAAACTGTTCCCCGTCCCCTTCCTGTACCTCTGATCTGCACAAATGATACAACGCACCAAAACCTGCCAAGAACAACAACAGTGTCTGTGGTTGTCCATGGCAGGTTTAGGTGCGCTGTATCAATTGTTATGTATAACAGAGTAACCGAGCAGCTCGGGGTAACCCAAAACCACAAGGAAAGTATAGGGGACTAAAAGAGAACGAAAAGCCCTCCTACTAAAAAGCAATGCTTAGTGTGATTTGCCTTCTTAAAGGGGTTCTTTCGCGAAAAAAGTAGGCAGTTAAAAAATGTGACAGATGACAGGTTTTGGGCCAGTCCATCTTTTTAAGGGGGATTCTCAGGGCTTTCTTTGTTTTCAACAGCATTTCCTGAACAGCAGTTTAACTGCCAACATAGTAAGATACCAGCCGGCCTCCCTAATCACTTGCACACTATTTGTCAGTTAGACTTTGCAACTGCTGTTCAGGAAATGCTGTTGAAAACAAAGAAAACCCTGAGAACCCCCCTTAAAAAGATGGACTGGCTCAAAACCTGTCATCTGTCACATTTTTTAACTGCCTACTTTTTTCGCGAAAGAACCCCTTTAAAGAAAACCTGTACTGAAAAAAAGTTCCCCTGGGGGGTACTCACCTCAGTAGGGGGAAGCCTCTGGACCCTATCGAGGCTTCCCCCGTCCTCCTGTGTCCCACGGTGGTCTCGCTGCAGCCCCGGAACGCACAGCCGACAATTTGTCGCGCTGTGCAATATTTACCTTTTCTGGCTCCAGCGGGGGCGCTGTTGCGGCTCTTCTGACGGAGATAGGCGGAAATAGCTGATCTCCATGGGGTCCGCTCTACTGCGCAGGCGACTTGCACCTGTGCAGTAGAGCGGCCCGACGAAGATCGGCTATTTTCGCCTATCTCCGTGGGAAGAGCGGATACTGCGCCTGCGCTGGAGCCAAGAGGTAAATATTTAGATCGCCGCCGCTCCGGGAGTATTTTCACCGCCGCCGTGGGACCGAGGAGGACGGGGGAAGCCAAAATAGGATCCGGAGGCTTCCCCCACCCGTGGTGAGTACCTCCCAGTTTTTGTCATTACAGATTTTCTTTAAAACAGAAGGTAGTGGTGCATTGTGGGTAACCGCAAATGTTCACATAAAGCTAAATTATCGCAAATACCCTCTGTTTTAGGAAAGCAAACCACACTACCGGTAAGCATTGTTATGTATAGAGTCCTTTGGGGATAGGGCAATGTAAAACTTGCTCTGGGGTCCATACCTCCGTAGCTACGCCACTGTCTCTGGTCAGGAGCTTTAGATATGAATAAAACATTAATGGAGTACTGTAAGGGTAAAAATAAAGAATTTAAATTGCTTGGGGCTTCTACCAGCCCTGGCAGACATCCTGACAAAACTATCCTCTGGTCTCCCGTCGCGGCTCACTGACGGATTTGCACGTCCTTGTTCCTGCTGACGTCGCCGGGAGCTTCCTGCAGCGGGAGATAGGAGGATTGTTTTGTCCCGGCACAGGATGTCAGTGGGGGGCTAGTAGTAGTCCCAGGGAAGTTAAACTCTTTTTTTATTTTTACCCCTAAAGTACTCCTTTAAGAATTTCATTATAAAATGCAATGTTAAAGTAATCTGAGGTGATCTTAAAGGACACATCCGAGCTACAGAAAAAAAACAAAAATCTACTTACCTGGGGCTTATTCCAGCCCCTTGCAGCCGTCCTGTGCCCTCGGCGTAGCTCCACTACCCGCCGGTGGCCCGGGGTCCCCTCTGGTGCAAGATGCCTACTACACCTGCGCAGTACAGTCCGGATGACGTCAGTGCGATTCTGAGAGCTGCTCGCTGAGGTGCAGTAGATGCCGACCTCACCTGCACCGAAGGGGACCAGGAGCCACCAAAGCTGCGGAGAGGGCACAGGACCACTGCAAGGGACTGGAGGAAGCCCCGGGTGAGTAGATTTTTGGTTTTTTTTTTCCTCCTTGGACTTTCCCTTAAGGCTACTTACACACCAGGACGTTACAGGCGCACGTTAGTGCAGCCTGTAACGCAGCCCACCGCACAGCACTACAAAGTCAATGAGGCTGTTCACACTGCCCACGTTGCGTTACACAGTAACGCTGCACGTTCGGGCAAAGTGCAGCGTACTGTGCGTTCTGAGCGGCTTAAGCCGCGTTAGACTGTTTGCACATGCTCAGTGGGGGGCGAGAGGAGGCGGGGAGATGCCGCTACAGTAGCCGTGCACATGGCTACTTAATATGCACTGCACTGGCGGCTGCAGATTGGCCGGCGGGACCACGTGATGCGGAGTGTCTCACTCCGCATCACGAGGTCCCACCGGCCAATCAGTGCCACTGTTTATGCGGATAGAACTGCCTAACGCGGCTCACTCTAACGTCCTCTCCCGCACCACCATACGTTGCGTTAGGTGCACGTTATGCGACCTTAACGTAGCACTTAACGCAACGTCTTAGTGTGTAAGTAGCCTTAAGGTAAAAAAACAAAAAGGATCAAGAGGGTTCCTATGTCCTTTTAAAGACCACCGCAGCAGCCTGAGACCTACTGCGGATTACAACCATGCTCCTCTTCACGGATGAGCGCCGCTGTGTTGCACCCGTGTGAATATAGCTACACCCCTCGCAGTATCAGTTTTCTGAATGGCGCAGCCGTACTCGAGCAGGTGAAGTAAAGCCACGCTGGTACATGAAGAGGAGAACAGTCGCAATCAGAAATCCAACAAGCTTTTGTCAGATTTCTTTTGCAGCAGCCCCTCCCCTCCTGTGTGACACACACAACTACACTGACTATTTAGTCAGTGTTTGCCCATTGTAAATTCTTTCCTCAACCCTATTTACATTCTGAAATGTATCACAGGTGGTGACATCTTTAGGCCTCTTTTCCACAGACTGTTAAACTGTGTACTCAACAAGCAGATACCAGGCAAACCAGGCAGCAACAGGCAGATACCAGGCAGCAGTTATGACAGTTTGAGAAGCATTTCGCTGCCTATCAACAGTAGGGATGTTGTTGAACGGTTTGCAAATCGTTCACCGGCGAACCCCTCACCCTGTACTACTTCTGGGTCGCTATGACCCGTAGTAGTACGGCTGCGCTGGGTCGGCTGTTCCCGGGCACTTTCTGCGCATGTGCGTGACGTCATAAGTGACGTCACGCTCATGCGCAGAGTGCCCAGCAACAGGCGCGATCAAAGATGCGCACCACCGGTCCAGTGCAGCCGTACTACTATGGGTCATAGACCCGGAAGTAGTACAGGCACATAGAGATTCGCTGGCTAACTGTTCGCTCACATCTCTAATCAACAGTTCCTTGGAATAGAAGCCTAGTGCTGTCAGTTGCACTGCTGCAGAACGTTTGCATACTCAGTGTTCCAAAGCCAGTAGGAAGAAATACCTGGTCTCCTAGAATGCTGCAGGTGAATTCAGCATAGCTAACCATGTGACATCACTCACTGAGAGGGCTCCTACATACCAATGTACAGCAAGATATTGATATAGGAAGTGTTTCTAATGCTTAAACCAGGAAAATAAAGTTGAATTGGATATCCTGAATACTGTAATTTACAGTTCTACTCTAGCTCACTAAGAGGTATAATTCAGATCCTCAGTAGTGAGCTGTGACATCTCCCATTCAGCACAGGCCATGAGGCTACAGCACTGACACAGAGGGCTGGGAGGAGGGAGTGAGCGCTGAGCTGTAGTGTTGTCCGGATCATGAACGATTCGGATCTTTGATCCGAATCTATTTTATGAGTCGATCATCCGAATCATCAAAATGAACGATTCGGATCGCAAAAGGGGCGGGGCCAGGAGCGACACGCCCCCTCTCAGCGGGCAGCGGGGTCCTGGAAGCAGAGATCGCTCTGTTGGATGGGAGGCAGCCTTGCAGGGAGACAGGTAGATAAGAGAGAGGGGACATGGATGCCACTGCCAGATATGTATAGAGCACACATACTGGCTGCAATGTGCTGCCCATTATAGGCTGGCTGTTCCGTAGTTGTGCACAGTGATCACATTGGAAACTTTTGGCTCAGCACAGCTCAGTAACTTTGCAGGCACTGTAATTGCTGGGCAATTATATGATCCTCCTGCACTCGGCACTAAACAGCTGCACTTATCTTCTGGGAACGCTTTCTTTCACTGTGCGACCTTTTCTTTCAAAGTGTACAGATGAACATATAGGTGAAATATATGTAAAGCATGTGATTGCAGCATGTGGGTATTACGTGCAAACATTTCTGCTCTCTGCTCGTCCCTCCTGCCTTCTCTGTCCACTCCCTGCCCTCTGTCCATCTTCTCCCCTTCTCTGTGTGTCCACTCCCTCCCCTTCTCCTGTCCACAGACCTGTCCTGCTGTTCATTTCACCCCCGAATGCTTCCGGTAGTAAAATGATCCGAGATTCGGATCAAAGATCCGGATCTCTTCAATGATCCGATTCGAATCATCCGGATCATTGAAAAGATCCGAACTTCCCATCTCTACTGAGCTGCATGCAGGGCCAGCCTCTCCCCCTCCTGTCTGTGTGACACACACGTCTACACTGACTGGGAGCGCTTCCGGGGCAGCAGTCACCGCTTCCGCTTTCCTGTCTCCATCGCCCCAGTCACCCTCCTCCTCCCTGTGTGCCACGCATCGCCTGTCACCCTACATCCGGGAACCTGCCGGGGTAAGTGAGCTGCGGGGGGCTGCCCTATGGCAGGTGCACCGTAAGGCTACAGCCAGTGACACAGGATCGGGGGCTGGGCGCAGCCAGGGGGAAATACAATGGCATTTGTATATGTACAATATATATTACATACATACACAGTATATATATATAACAGCCAATCTGTCGCTGTGAGCCTGCATGGAAAATGGCAGAGTGCTGCTGGCTGATCTCATTATCCTCTTCACACATCTAAAGTGTATCTTTATAGAGCAGAAACTTCAGGACACTGTATCGCCCACTGATTGGGTGACTCTGGGGTCTGCAGCAGTTCTTGTATAGGGTTAGTGCAGTATGTGTGTATTTGCTGCCTGTCTTCATTCAGTTTATTCCACAATGTTGGGAGGGAAGGGATTATATCCAGTCATTTGCAGCCTCAAAACAGACCTGCAGTGGTAGGATATAGAAGCAGTCATCTTAGTTATTTGCTGGCTGTGACTATGATCTGCAGACTCTAGTGGCCTTTTCACCCTCTATACAGTGCATACCATTCTACACTGCTTTTTTAACGCAGAGAATGGTGCAGGCCCAACGCAGAAAATAATATTTGCCTCTTTTTGTCGCAGCAGGTACTTGGACCCGTTCACCCCGGATTAAGTCATTTGGGCACAGGGATCAGCAGCACCAATAATACTTTGTCATAGCCCCTGAACTATTATGCAGATCAGGTGTTTCTGATTGGATTAGAGCCATGCTTGTTTCAGGTGTGAGATCCAGAAACTACTGCAGCCTAAGAGATTAGCTGGATGCCATGCAACTGGTATTGGTAAAAAAGGAAATCAACATGGCAGCATCCATATCCCTCTGACTGCAGGCTAGCAGCACATTCTGTTGCTATTCAGGGGGGGAGTACGGCCAATGGAGTGACACATGAACAGCGTCACACAGTGGGTGGGGGGAATGACAGGCCGATCTGCTAGGTGGAACATTTGTCAACATGTCAGTACACTATACACACTATTTGGCCAATCACAATGCTTTGTGCTGTGGTTGGAGAACTGTTCCCAATGAGGGTTCCTGCTGGGTTCCCTGAAGTAGACTAGCACCAAAAAGTGTTCATATTAATTTATGAGCATGCTTGTTGATCATCAGTGGTGCTATGATGTCATGAAGTGCAGGCTGAGGGATGTAAAATCTCATACACATGCATGTGGACTATCGCCCGCTGGGATTGGTACGCTGTCCCTCAGTTGACAGATTTGGGCCAATTCTGTACAGATGCAACACTAGCTTAGAGACTAGCAACACCTCTGTCACTATGAAATGGAGAGGAGGTGTGACATGCAGTGCACGATGGAGCATCTTCTGTCGTGAAGGGGTCACTAAAGAACCGGCATGCCAGATCCTTAGACAACATTTGGAGCTCCCGTACCCCCACTAGATTCTCTCCTGATATAATATATATATATATATATATATATATATATATATATATATATATATATATATTATTTTTATATGAACATTTGTGTCTTACATGTGCAATAAATTGTGAGTAAAATGCACTTCTCCATAATTACTTGTCATGATGAATAGCAATGCATTGATATGCTCTTTTGTCTTTTGCAGGAGTTGGTTGCTGCTGCACTCTGTGGCCAGTAGAATGCTGAAGATGCTGCAGTATAGGGTGACGTCTAGCTGGGGGGTTTTGTTACTTTTTCTGCTTACTCTGGGATGTGCCACAGCGTCAGAAATCACCTTTGAATTGCCTGATAATGCCAAGCAGTGCTTCTATGAAGATATTACTCAGGGAACCAAGTGTACGCTAGAGTTTCAGGTAAGCTCACCATGGCAGTTCAGTTGTTTCCTTTACATCTTGGTTAGTCTAGTCTCTCTGCTTTGTGTTGTATGAAATATGGTAAAGTTAGATTCAAATGTAGGAGAAACACAAAACTGGCACTAAATGCAGCAGGAATGGATCAACACCACATTGGGCTTACCTGCAGCATGCGCCAATACAAGTCCACAAATTCCAGCAAAAGAAGGAGAAAAGATTGGCACAGCTGCATAAAATACCCTTTATTGTGGCTGGGTAGACACAATGGTTACAGCAGTGGGGGGAAGAAGATGTCTGACAGCTGTTTCGCAGGGCTTAACCCTGCTTCATCAGAGACCTTAGTCATCAGAGTCTCTGAAGAAGCAAGGTTAAGCCCTGCGAAACAGCTGTCAGACATCTTCTTTTCCCCCACTGCTGTAACCATTGTGTCTACCCAGCCACAATAAATGCTATTTTATGCAGCTGTGCCCATCTTTTCTCCTCCTTTTGCTGATATGATGGTAAAGTTAGGTCATAAGTGAGCAAAATTAGTTTCAGCTGCCACCAGTGTACTCTTTTAGTATGTCCCATGAGCACTTCATAAATACTGGCTATTGGTACGGAGCACACAGGAATTTGCCCCATGGCAAGCTCAGCATGCCTTTTGAGAATACCTGTTCAAATGACACTGGAGCATTTGCTCACCTGTGTGGCCTTACCTCACTCCTTCAATTTCTTAAAGCAGACCTGAACTCAGAACTTCCTCTCTGCTCTAAAAAGATAAGCAACAGCATAATAACCTTTAAAAAATAAATATCTTTGTTACAGCTGATACAAATCCTACAATAAAATGTGCACTGTCTACTTTCATGAAAGCAGACATAGGTTTAACATCCTAATGAGGCAGCCAGCTGAGACCGCTAAGAGATCAAATTACAGTTGTGATTTGTCACAGATGAGGGGGGTATCCAGTGCTGTGGAGTTGGTACAAAAATCATCCGACTGCTCAGTTTATGAAACCTCTGACTCCAGGCACCCAAAATATCTTTGACTCCGACTCCTTAGTCCAATACTTACCAGGGCTGTGGATTTGGTACAAAAATCATCCATCTCCTCAGTTTATGAAACCTCCGACTCCAGGTACCCAGAATTGCTCCGACTCCACAGCCCTGGAATTAGGCTAAACTCTAAATACATACAGGCTGCATTTATCCGCCAACTAGCCACCCAATTAACTCTTATGCAAAATGAAATGAGGCTGTCTGTATTGTACTCAACAGTGCCACCCATTAAACAAATGGAGCAGTGGGGCTGGATGTAACTAAAGAAATCCTGACTTTTCAGCTCATGTGCCCCCCAGTGCAGGCCAGGCAAAGTAAAAGCAGGTCTGTGGGGGGATATTCATGAGTACAACATATTGAATGTATGTAGAACCGTTGGCATTTGGCTTTCAGGGCCCCTTACCGATGATGTGGGAGTGCAGGGAGGAAACGGGCACCAATATTTTATGTGTGTGACACTTTTCCATGACTCTGCTGTTTGTGGCTGCAGAGCTTATTGCTACCAGAGGGATGTGATGATTAATGACAATCTGCTGTCTCAATCAGCAGAGATGTAGAGAATCCAGCCTTGCCAGTGCAAACTCTTCCCAGTGATGCCATGCTGCCTCCCTATGGTTTGGTGTCTGGAGTGCACAAAGCACTAACAGGAAAGGCTGCATTTGATGTCCTGAGTTTTGTTTTATTTTGAGTCCACCAAGTAGCAGCTCATTGTAAATAAAGCCAGATAATGTTTGTGCGTATCCATAGTAAATACAGCCCACATTTGCATACAGTTAGTTCTCTGGTATTGATATACCGCCACATACTGTTCAGTTCATATCATACGATCTGTTGCCTTTTGTTTTTCTTCTCCCGAGGTGTGTGTGTAGATTTCTTTTTTTTTTTTAAAGATTCTTTTATTTTGAAAATTTTTTGAACATTACAAACAGAAATGACCAAATGGTCAGTGGTCAACACATACAGCGGCTTACATATAAATCTTATTCTTAAACAGAGATCCAAAGGTTATCCATATCTTATATCAGCAAACAGTCCAATCCTCTTGGGGCTAACATTACTTCACCAGATAATATCCGATATACCTTGGTAGTAGATATAATGAGTACCAATCCGACACATAGATATTGTCTTATGAGTAGTGATCTCCTGAGTGACCTTTTATATAAGTGTCATGTGATGAGTTCAGGTATGTATAATGTAATTAGAGAAGTGCCAGTTGTGGGATGTATAATTTAATCGGAGAGCATAGCTAGGCGTTAGAGAGTAATATTGCAGTGTGGGTAAGTTATTTTTATATCTTCATTAAGATAGTCTCTTTGAGTATAACGGGTCAGACTTGATATCTGTTTAACTACTGAGTTCCGCAGACTCGCAGACAAGACAAACAAGGAGACGAGAAGAGACAAACAAAGACATAATACAAGACAGACGAACCTAGGGACTTCAGCGCGCGCCCAGAGTGGGCCAGGAGAGTCGCCACGCGGGATAAAATTTGGGTAGGCAGATCCCTTCACACCAGAAAAGACTAACATACGAGGCCCTATCCCATATCTCTCAGTTCTCCCCTTTAGCCGACTATCTAAGTATTAAAGATGTGTACCTTGGGGTTTCCTGAAATTCAAACCATCCAAACCAGGTCCTCCAGAATCTCTCATGTTTATCTTGGAGCGTGGCTGTAAGGTCTTCCATTAATCTAATCCGGTCTACTTCCCCAAGCCACTCTCTAATCGTGGGAGGGTCTGTGGACTTCCAGTGTCTAGCCACTAGGGCCCTTGCTGCGTTAACCAGATGTCTAGTCAGTGTCTTTTTATATTTCTTAATAGACCACGTATTGTGGTGTAAAAGGAAAAAGGCTGGGGAGTCCGGAGGTTGGAAGTCTGTCAGTTCGTGCATTATCTCTCTTACCTCGGCCCAATATGGGATAATCCCCCTGCATGACCAAAATATATGCAGTAGCGTTCCAGGCTCCCGCCCGCACCTCCAACACAAATCAGATGTGTTGGGAAACATAACATGGAGCCGGGAAGGGGTCAAGTACCATCTTGTGAATATTTTGTATCCCGCTTCCTGTATTTTCGAGGAGATGGAGGATTTGTGTGAGAATATCAAAATCTTAGTCCACTGCTTTTCACTGAAAGTGATTCCGAGATCTTGCTCCCACCTGTGTTTATAGGTATCGGTCGGTGAGTCAGGGTTGTTTAAGAGCGAGTATAGTAAGGAGATATTGCCCGTCAACTGACCTTCACCTTGACAAATTTGTTCCAAAGTGGATAGGGATCTATTGAAGTTTGTTTTGGTTCCTTGAGATAATAGAAAGTGCTTAAATTGGATCCAGCTCCAATGGTCTAGAGATGGTGAGTTCAGTGTGTGTTGCAGTGATTGGAGCTGTACCCATTCACCATCAGCTAGCAGATGGCACGCTCTCAACTTTGGCCCTAGTTTCCACTTAGCATAACTCCTAGGGTGCAATCCTTGGGGAAAAGCAGGGTTTCCAAGGATGGGCAGTAGGGGAGAGGGCCATGGAGAAATGGGAGGGGACTGTCTATACTTGGCGAATGTTTTGACAGTATGAGAGATCATGGCTGCCGCAGGGTCTTTTATTGGATGTGATTGAGCAACCCAGAGGACATTGGTTAGAAGGCCAGAGGTTATTTCGTCCTCCATACTCGCCCATCTTTTACTGTCTGAGTGTCTATGCCAGTCTATGACACGCGTTAAAATGGCAGCTGTATAGTAAAGTTTGGGGTCAGGTACTGCCATCCCTCCCAATTCCTTTGGGGCTGTTTGAATAGAATATTTCAATCTGGGTTTTCTGCCACTCCATATGAATCTAGAGAAGGCCCGGGTGAGAGATCTGAGGTATTTAGAGGACAGTGGTATCAGAAGGGTCTGAAAGAGATAGAGCACTCGTGGCATGATTGTCATACTGTTCAGTTCATATCATACGATCTGTTGCCTTTTGTTTTTCTTCTCCCGAGGTGTGTGTGTGTAGATTTCAAGCTCTACTCACAATAAGGAGCTACTAGATGGTGTCTTTCAAGCTCGGACACTGTACATTGCTGCTGATTAATGCAATTTTATTGTAATATACAATAAAACTATTGCAAGTCTGAACAAGGGCTTCAATAAGATTAAATTGTAAGTCTTGCAGAGCACTGATATGTGTAGCATTTCCATTTAAAATGCAATGTCACTCTTTACTGGGCTGTGGAGTCTGTTCAAAAATCATCCAACTCCAACACCTCAGTTTATGAAACCACCGACTCCAACTCCAGGTACTCAAAATTGCTCCGACTCCTCAGCCCTGCTTATAGACGAGGTGCTTCTGCCATTACTGATAACGGTACCAGTGGAATTATAAAGCACTAGAGTCATTAGTGAAGGCTTTTTCTTTTGTAACACACAAAGGACCCCTTTGGCGGATAACATATGAAAGGTCAGCTTACAGCATAACACTGTGCAGCTTTTCATTCCACAACTTTATGCACACTTCACTCTTATGACTTGATCCTTCTGTACTTGTGTCCCTCACCCAATATCTCTGTTTTATGAATACCTCATCAGTTCTTTTTATAATATTATGCCTGATGGAAGGACAAGTGTAATTACACATGCTCAGAAAATCTCTTTGCAGGCAGAGGGATGAACATCAAGAGTTTGATGGCCACACAGCTTTGCACTACATTGAGCAATGGTTGAACAGTGCTTAATAAAATTCTTCCTCAATGTAATGGTGATTGAGGCCTGGTTCTTACTGTGAACTGCAATTTTGAAGGAATGAGCGATTTTTCAACACTTCTTCTATCGCAGTCATTCCAAAAATGCTGCCTGCAGAGTGATTGCACTTTAATGCAATGATGAAGTGGGACCACCCTATAGCAGTGTTCTCCCCAGAATTTTTTTCCAGCCGGGTGGCTTGAAAATGTAGCCGGGTGGCATGTAAAACTGACCGGGTGGGGAGAGATGAGAGAATGCCAGACTGGTGCTTCTGTGCGCAACTCTGCTTATAGCATAGGAGGAGGTGAGCTGATAACAGCCGGGTGCTCAACAAAACTATCCGGGTGGAGCACCCGGCTAAAAGAGCCTGGGGAGAACACTGTATAGGGTTCCACTGTACTAGCGTTTTGCCAAACGACCGGCAATCAGTAAGCTTCTTGAAAGTTCTAGTATAAACTAGCCTTAAGTGAGCAGTGTGATTAAAGGGATACTGTAGGGGGGTCGGGGGAAAATGAGCTGAACTTACCCGGGGCTTCTAATGGTCCCCCGCAGACATCCTGTGCCCGCGCAGCTGCTCACCGATGCTCCGGCCCCGCCTCCGGTTCACTTCTGGAATTTCTGACTTTAAAGTCAGAAAACCACTGCGCCTGCGTTGCCGTGTCCTCGATCCCGCTGATGTCATCGAGCGCACAGCGCAGGCCCAGTATGGTCTGTGTCTGCACAGTACACTCCTGGGGACATCAGCGGGAGCGATGACACGGCAACGCAGGCGCAGTGGTTTTCTGACTTTAAAGTCAGAAATTCCAGAAGTGAACCGGAGGCGGGGCCGGAGCATTGGGGAGTGGCTGGGCCAACACAGGATGTCTGCGGGGGACCATTAGAAGCCCCGGGTAAGTTCAGCTCATTTTCCTCCGACCCCCCCCCCCCCCCCCCCCTACAGTATCCCATTAAATAATCCTATTGATTTTATGTTCTTCTTGCACTTGGATTGAACAGCTTTGCTCCTGAATCTCACATGACCCTGTCCACCTGTGGTATATAAGGTGTGCTCATGAGGCGCTGGCTGGGCCAAGACACTAGCATCACTCAGACATTAACATTCATCTGTCTGGCTTGCATGTTGCTGTTTGAACTTGCTGAACATTCACGCCTACATTGTCTCATTAGATGAGCTGGCATCTATTTCATTTCTTAGCGACAGTCTTGTATCTGTGTAAATCCAACCAGTACAACTGGTTTGCAGACTTATGGAACCATTCATTACTTGTTGTGCTTGCTAATACCTGTGCTTATTTCTGTTAAACTAATACAGTTTCTGCTACAGTTTCTGACACTTCTGAGTCTGTCGGCTTTCATTTATTACACGCTATTTTCCCTTTCCAGTACTGTATTTATACCTCATACTTTAAGAAACCTATTATCATGTAGTAAGGGCTGGTTCACACGGACACTTGGCGGTTTACCGCCAAGCGTTCGGGACTCGTCGGCTAAATGCTCCCATTCAAGTGAATGGGAGCGTTTAGCATTGCGCGATTGCTGTTGATTGCTTAAACGCGGCGCTCCAATTAACTGCGTCGTTTCAGCCGGGCCTTAGAAGCTGCATGCGGCGTCCATGGCCACCTAGCCGCCGTGGCTTCATGTCCCCTTGTGGCTTCCGGCCGCTCGATGCCGCCTGCTGTTCGTGTGAGCCAGCCCTTAAGTTGTGTTAAGACACCATGTCGCTTTCTTAAAGCCACCATCTACCTAGTACCTCATAGATGGAGTTGAGGAGTTGTAGCAATTTTGGGTACCTGGAGTTGGTGGTTTTGTGAACTCCACAGCCCTGGTAAGTATTGGACTTCGGAGTCGGAGAAATTTTGAGATCCTGGAGTCGGTTTCATCAACTAAGTAGTCGGGAGTCGGATGATTTTTGTACCAACTCCACAGCCTTTTACCCACCAGTATTGTACATTTATCAACAAGTGACCCCCACTTTGTATAACTGTTGCATAGATTTCTTTGTGCGCAAAAGAAATATAATATGTTAGATTTTTTTTTTCTCTTTTTATAAATGCATTATTGTATTTAGATTATTATACTGCTATGGTGGACTTATGTTAAAAGTAGAACTCTAGTTAATATAGCATTATATATTCTTTTCTGTTAAAAATAATTTGAAGTAGCAGTACCCCCACTTTGAACTGTCACAAGTGGTTATTTCCATATAGCTACGTATGCATGTTAGGTTAACATCATTTGCAACGAACGACTGACAAACGATAAATCGTACAAATAATTTGAAACTGGCACTGAACGACCTCATAAGATACCAATGAAAGATGATTCCTGGTCATGTTCACCGGTCCAATTTGCTAGATGTTTTTGGGAGATAGTTGAGCTTCATAGTAAATGGTCATAGAAGTTGACAGATGCTGAAAGACCTGTTCTCTAATTGAACATAACGAGGCATCTGTGAACGGTTGTTCTTCCAGTAAAACAGTCTTTTCTATATAGGGTAAGTGAAAGGTAATCCCTGCCATGGTCATAGTCTAGTGCTGTATGTGGCAAGCACCGATTGAGGGAAAATAATGACGTGCTATGACCCAGGCACTCCTGCACACACAAGTGTCTTCAAATCCCAATACTTCAGCGAGTCAGCACAGTCTTCAGTATGAATAGCTCTTTATAAAATCATGATGTTGGCTGTATACAGCGACAGCCCCGCTGTTTCGGACTGAGTGTCCTTTTTCAAGCAGTGCAGAATAATATCAATGGAACCAGATAAATATCCCTTAATACCCCTTAGCTCCAAAGAGCAACCAATCTTATTGGTTGTTTTTAACAGCTAAGGGGTATTAAGATATGTCTATCTGGTTTCATTAAATTACCATAATCTTTTTGAGATGTGGGAGGGAACCTACACAAACAGGCCGAGCATGCATGTTCCATGTAGATAGTGTCCAGGCCCAGATTTGAACCTAGGACTCTAGTGCTGCAAGGCAAGAAAGGTCTCCATTATTCCTCCCACATCATTGGGTTTTGCAGAAGGTGTCTTTGCTTTTGATTCTGGAGTGCTACTTTACATGCAGGAGTATGGCCCCAAACCCATCAGTAATTCTCCTCTAGCACATGCCCAGCAGGATGAGAACCTGTCCTGCGGCAGTTTACACTAAAAGACTATACTGTTAAGCAGCCCATACACTCAGCCGATTTTCTGGCCGACCGATCGATCCCGATCGATCGATCGATCAATCGATTGCAAATCGGTTGGCCAATCGACCGATCGACGGCCGATTTCGATGGATTTCCATCGAACTTGCAGGGTGGAAAATTTAGGTCGATCTGATGAGATTGCTTATCAGTTTGCATTGGCCTTAATGGAAATCTGATGGCAAAAAAATGCCATCAGATCAAATTTCAATAGATTTCAAACTGAAATCTATTGGAATTCTATCCTGGTAAAAAATGTTCTAAAAACGCATCAGATAGATCATCAGATGCATTTCTTATCTATCTGCTGCCAATCTGACGAGTGTATGGGCACCTTTATTAGAAATGGTTAGTGAGATGCAGCTTGAACATGGCCCAGTCAAAATAAACAGGAATGTTATTTGATTGGTCCAGTTCAAGCTGCATACAATTTGCACGAAAGCCAAAATTATTTGCATCTCATTGTCCACCAGGATTGAATAAAGACATGAACAAAACCGTTCATTGGACATCGATAAATGCTATAATAAAGCAAATAAAGAACTGCTTTCCCCTTCAGACATACAAGTGTGGTGACACTGCTGAAAGACTGCTACTCTGCTGTGTTATCTGCTTAATGCACCTTGTTAGGAAATGCTGTCATCTCCTGTTGCACAGCTGTGGTTTATATTCTGCTGGCTTTTATTTGTACCTCACAATTTGCCTTCCTAACCCACATCATTTGCAAGCATTCAGCTTCTCATGATACTTCTATTCACAGCAGTGAGTGACTATGCAAATCACTCCTTTATGTCCCTGAAAAGCCAGATATTCGTTTATAACTGCTGGCTATAGCAGAGCTAAATCCTGATTATTTTACAGTGCTGTATAATTCAACTCATAGATGGCTGCTTTGGGCAGTTTTGCCTTCATTAGTACATGGTATAGATAAATACGGGTTTCATAAAATACTCTTTGGTCCATTATAATTCAGTTAACCATTTCTTGGAGAATGGGGCATTTAGAAAAGTCCAACTATTCCGCTAAAGCACGCTGGAACCTGCTCCATCGTACACCACATAACATCCCTTCCTCATAGCCATAGACTTGGGCTATGGCAGAGCAGGCTGTATGTTCAGCCCTTGGCATAGGGCATGTGTTATGTGCTGCGCTTAGCAGAGCAGTGCGTATGTACAGCGCTCGGCTCCTGACCTGTCACCCGAGGGATCAAGTCCTGATGCTCTCAGGCAACAAGCGTTGTGATCAGACAATATACTCTCTGAAGTGTTGCAGAAGATGTCACTGCTATAGAAATACAAAAGAAATAAAAAAGAAACCTAATAGCCCCTGTGCAAGCAACTGATAAGAAACGCTTCTGTCTGATGGAGCCTGTTTCTCCTGTCAGACAGAAATAACTGCAGAGTAAAGCTGGGTACACATGTTACAATTTAACTCGTCAATCTCATGGGAATCAGATAATTTCCAGTTGGATTCCAATCAATATCACAATAATTTTTTTGGGTAGTTGTCAAAGAAAAATCAATCGCGTTATCGATCGGGAACAATTTGGATGTCCACACATGATGCAACTTATCTGATCACTAATCGATCTGATGGAAAATTGTACCGTGTCTATGACGCTTTAAAAGGTCCTCAGACAGCTGTTATAAAATGATTGTACGTTGGTGACAAACAGTCATGCATTTCAAGACCTGCCTACTTTGTCAATATTTCCTTATCATTATTAGCTCTTTAGCAATACCCGAGTTATGCCTGTCCATCTGGATATTGTTATACTGTGTAGTGAGCTGATCATCACCTGTATTATACATGTAGTAGATACAGAGCAGTTTATTACATATTCGCAATTAGAGTAAAGAAAGTTTTACCTTCAG
This sequence comes from Hyperolius riggenbachi, assembly GCF_040937935.1. Taxonomy (NCBI): domain Eukaryota; kingdom Metazoa; phylum Chordata; class Amphibia; order Anura; family Hyperoliidae; genus Hyperolius; species Hyperolius riggenbachi. The sequence continues at coordinate 548,030,421 of NC_090646.1, forward strand.
TGAAAGCCACAAGCTAAAGAAATCAATTATTTGAGAAATGCAGGCCACTGAATGGATATGCAAATAAAGATCAGCCCTACCTTTTTTACCAAGCTTTCTCCATTCACCCTCTGGAAAGCGGAACCTGAACTCAGAACTTCTCTCTGTTGCAGCTGATACAAATCCTGCATTAAATGTGCAGTGTGTCTACTTCCTGCTCTCATGCAAACAAACATAGGGTTAACATCCTGTGTTTACAAGTTAGTTGCTGTGCTGAGGCAGCCAGCTGGGAAATCAAATCACAGTTGTTGGTCACAGATGAGAGGGCATTAGACAGGCTAAACTCTCTAAATACATACAGGGTTCATTTCTCTCTATTTTACTTCTGTCCTGTGCAAGAGTTCAGGTTCACTTTAATTCACTAGTATGTTCATTTTGATATCCAATAACATACACTGTATTTTTCACTCTATATTTCGTTCCTTCGGCCCAGGTTTCTGACAGGTTTGCTTTAAAGCCAATTTAAACTTAAAACAGGTGGGTTGTCATGCGTAATGACTGTCACCTGTAGGGACTGAGTGCTGTGCCGATGGGTCTCTCGGTAACAGAGAAGCAATGGCTTCTGTTGCAATGGAGGGAAGAGGAGGGATGACAAAGTGGCTTCCAGCAGGCGGACTACGATATGCTTGTGCAAGATAATCCAGTTCTTTGCATGCTAGATTCTCATCCTAAATGGCTCTCAACTAGGAGCACATATTGCGGTGCTGCTGGGTGGTGCCGCAAATAGTAAAATATCACTAATTGAGGTTATAGATATTTTACTATATACTACCCTAATCCTCAACCCTCAATTCTTGATGACTAACCCTAACTGGTAGTAAGTGCCTATCCCTAAACTCGGCCACTGAAACTACTGATGGCTACAACTCTGGCAGTCATTTGTGAATAATGGCTTTTACACGCTGTGTGAATGGTGAATGGCACAAAACTAATAATGAACGTTATTTGCATTATTGATTACAGAATACTTTTACAACATTTAGAGAGAAATGTCTGAAAAGTAAACTACAATTTTAATTGCTATGCTTTTTAATACATATCAATGTTTTCCTTCTCTGCACATTAGGTGATCACAGGTGGCCATTATGACGTTGATTGCCGGCTAGAAGACCCAGATGGTATAGTGCTGTACAAGGAGATGAAGAAACAATATGACAGCTTCACCTTCACAGCCTCCCGTAACGGAACCTATAAGTTCTGCTTCAGCAACGAGTTCTCCACTTTCACCCACAAGACCGTCTACTTTGACTTCCAGGTTGGGGAAGATCCTCCACTGTTCCCCAGTGAGAACAGAGCCACCGCACTGACTCAGGTAGGTCCCCTGTGAGAACAGAGCCACCGCATTGTCTCAGGTAGGTCCCCAGTGAGAACAGAGCCACCACACTGGCTCAGGTAGGTCCCATGTGAGAACAGAGCCGCCGCAGTGTCTCAGGTAGGTCATCTGTGAGAACAGAGCCACCACACTGACTCAGGTAGGTCCCCTGTGAGAACAGAGCCACCACATTGTCTCAGGTAGAGTTCCCCAGTGAGAACAGAGCCACCGCACTGACTCGGGTAGGTCTCCAGTGAGAACAGAGCCACTGCACTGACTCAGGTAGGTCCCCAGTGAGAACAGAGCCACCTCTCTGGTAGGATAAGTAGACTTCAGACTTGGACTTCCTTTAAGGTGGCGATTTTTCGTGGTGATCAGCCATACGATTTCTATAATTATTGGATGAAAATCAGTGCCGCAACAAGCATGCCTAATGGTCTATTCAACCAAGCATGTTGGAAAATCTTGTGCCGACTTGGTCGATCAGGTGTGCGTCACGGGTAATGGTGTGGGATATCTGGATGACCGCGATGGAACCCCTGGTTTCCCCCCCCCCCCCCCCATGTGATGTCACACGCGCTCCACATGCTATATGCACGTGGGTCACCAATTCGGGAGGGACACTAGTGACAGCAGCAGACTGGTGAGATATTTTAATGCACACAGGAGGGGGGCCATCGATGGAGGTGGTGGATATGGCATCACAAGGCCGATCCTTGAAAGATTTCCTGCTGGAAGCGATTGGGAATCGGCCTGCGGTGTATGGGGAGCCAACAGATCTCTCTCTCTCTGATCAGATTCAATTAGAGCAAGATCTGTCTTTTGGTCGATCTGCCCATACATCGATAGATGTATGGGCACATTTATAGTCCACACAGTTTTGAGTTGTGAAGAAAACAGTTTCCTGAAATTGAGATGATAAACTGTTGGTTTTTTTTTTTACAGAACAGTGGTTGTGTATATTTTTCTCTATTGGTCCATTCATGTTCCTGCATGCATTTTAAATACCATATTTTTGGACCATAAGACATTCTGACCATAAGACACACCTAGGTTTTAGACAACAAAAACCATGGGGAAAAAAATATATAGTAAACCAGGTGCATACGTGGTGCAGGTGCATCTTGTGGATCTTCTCCCCCCCCCCCCCCCAATTATGTTCCCCTTGTACTTCTTGTGTTCTCATCTGTCCCTCCTTTGTCCTCTTCTGTCCCTCCTTTGTCCTCTTCTGTCCCTCCCCTGTCCTGTTGTGTCGTCCTCTGAAGTTCCGTCAGAAACACAGGCTTACTTGTGAGAGTGGACACTATTGGAAGTGGTGACTCCTTCCTTTTGCCAGTACTTTTTAGAATATTCCCTTACGACTTGCCGAGCCGCCCCTTAAAGGGAACCTAAACTGAGGATATGGATTTTTCCTTTTAAAATAATACTAGTTGCCTGAATCGCCTGCTGATCCTGTGTCTCTAATACTTTTAGCTACAGCCCCTGAACAAGCATGCAGGTCAGGTGCTCTGACTGAAGTCAGACTGGATTAGCTGCATGCTTGTTTCAGGGTGTGATTCAGCCACTATTGCAGTCACAGAGATCAGCTGGACTGCCAGGCAACTGGCATTGTTTAACAGGAAACATCCATATCACTCTGAGTTAAGGGTCCCTTTAAGACCCAACAAGCCATCCATCTGTTCCCTTAAGTTCCGCTGAGACTGCCATCCGTTCCCTTAAAGAAAACCAGAGAGAAACAAACATAAAAGATTTATGCATACCTGGGGCTTCCTCCAGCACCATCCATGGGAATGGGGCTGGAGGAAGCCCCAGGTATGCATAAATCTTTTGTTTGTTTCTCTCTGGTACACTTTAAGACCCGCCGAGCCGTCCATCCGTTCTCTTAAGACCCGCTGATACCTCCATCCATTCCCTTAATACCCGCCGAGCAGTCCCCTTAAAGAGAACCTGTAACAAAAAACGTTCCCCTGGGGGGTACTCAACTTGGGAGGGGGAAGCCTTAGGGTCCCAATGAGGCTTCCCCCTCCCCTGTAGCTGCAGGCAATCCAGCACTGGCTCTCCCGAAGTGTCTGGCAATCCTACCTCAACAAGCCTGATAAGCACTGATTTAATTACCTTTCCTGGCTCCAGTGGAAGCACTGTTGCGGCTTTTCGCATGGAGATAGGCGAAAATAGCCGATCTCTGTCGGGTCCGCTCTACTGCGCCTGCGCTGGAGCCAGTAAGGAAAATACTTAAATCCCAGCTGTTCGGGGAGCTTTATCGCCGCCGCCGTGGGACCGAGGAGGTCAGGGGAAGCCTCAATAGGATCCGGAGGCTTCTCCCACCCGAGGTGAGTACTCCCCAGGGGAGGTTTTTTGTTTTTTTATTGTTACAGGTTTTCTTTAAAGGACTTTTTTTTTTTTTTTTTTTTTTTTTTTTTTTTTTTACTCACCTGGGCCTTCTTCCAAAGCTGCAATGATGGCGACCTGCCAGCAGGGTCAGCTCTTCTGCGCCTGCGCAGTCCACATCATCTGACGTGTACTACGCCTGCACAGTAGTTGTGCGCAGGCGCAGTACCCACCATATGACGTGGAGCGGGGACACAGGAGGACTGGGGCTGCGGCGAGGGACTGAGACGGCTGAGAGGGGCTGGAAAAAGCCCTAGGTGAATTAAAAAAAAAAAAAAAAAAGATTATATATTTTGCCTTGGAAGGCCTTAAAGACCCGCTGAGCCATCCCAACTGTTACCGTGCTCAAAGCAGAATGCGGCTCCAATCATCATTCACTAGACACATGCCAGCCAATCAGCGGCTGGAACTTGAGCCGCCAATCACAGCTGCTCTGTATGCTGACAGGATGTGATGGTCTCTCCTGCGGAAGCATGGATCTGGCATTGGGGCCAATCACTGCGTTTAAGCTCGGCGGGTCTAAGGGAACGGATGGACTGCTCGGCGGGTCTTAAGGGAATGGATGGACTGCTTGGCGGGTCATAAGGGGACTGCTCGGTGGGTCTTAAAGCGGACCCAAACCAAACATTTTTTATAATTCAAAATATTTAGTTGCACCACTCTGACACATACAAAGATAAATAAACACTCCTTCAAGCCTATGAGCATTTCAGTGCATGCTTTTCACCCTTCTCTTTTCATAACTAGGGTTATACAGGTGGCAGCCATTACTTTTGAGCCTAGTAGGAGGTTTTAGATCATGGGTGTGTTTATCTTTAGCTACCCTCCCTCATAGGGGAGTCGTCTATGTGAAATCTCACACAAGCTGAGATCACCTCCCCTGTGACATCATCAGTAGCAGCCTGTGTTTTGTTTTTTATCTCCTCCACCAGTCTGCCGGATTCTGTCCCGGCAATATGAAAGGAAGGGAGTGGTTCCTCCAATAAATGTAAAATATTTTATATTTGTCATCATGCAGCTGAAAAAAGGCTGCTATTTATTATAAGTTAGAAAATAGATTTTATTTCTGAAATCTTCTATTTTTAATTTGGGTCCACTTTAAGGGAACGGATGGACTGCTTAGTGGGTCTGAAGGGAGTATTCTTAAAAGTACTGGCAACGGAGACAGAGGAGGACAGAGGGAGCAGCAGGGATAGCACTTGTGAGGGGACAATTTTGTAACCGGTGGAATTGTTGTGTTCAGACCATGGGATGCACTGACTTTCTCCCCCCACTTTTGGGGGATAAAAAATGCTTCTTGTGGTTCGAAAATACGGTAATGACTTTGGGACTGTTTGCTCTGGAGATTAGATATCCCAGAGTCTTCTGCACTAAACAGCATAGCTCAGAGGGGAGAGGCTAGCAGAGAGCATTTGTGCTGATATATTTCATCCCAGACACTGGAACAGATTTATAAAGCAAGTCTAGAACAGAAATTGATCATTATTTATTACAGATCCAACTGCTCCTTGTTTACTGTGTCGAAAGATATTAAATGATTTTCCTCGTTTCACAGCCTTCTTCCAGTGCTTTTGGAGAGTTTACAAACAGGCTTCTAACTGTTGTGTACAGCTGGCCATACACTTACAGATTGCCACCCAATTGGGAAAAAACAATGGACTCCCCTCTGAAAGGAATTGATTCCTGCCACACAGGGCTCATCAATTTCCTATAGATTCCAGCAGATCGAACTGCAACATTGCACTGTTTGAGACAGTGCAAGGCTATGGGCTATCCAATCAGTTACCAATCTTGCCCCACCCTGTTCAACCTAGATTTTCCTTCCAGTCTGATCAATACTTTTGATGGATTTTTTTTTTTGGTCAACATAAAACAAAATCTGATTGATCAGATGTTTTGAGGGAATCTATTTCCAGCAGATGTATCTAATTTGCAAGGAATTGAATGACACATTGATGAGTATATGGGTAAGAAATGGTGTGTGTGTGTGTGCGTGCGTGCGTGCGTGCATTTTACTTGGAGCATTGCTGTTTCTATACAGCTGAAAAGAGAAGTCATGAATTCAGCTGTGCAGCTATAGTAAATCTCTCTGCTGTGCAACTGAATTGATAAATATCCCCTTTTTTGCAAAAATGTTGAGGAATTTTTCCAGTGTATTGTACAACATAATGCTTTAGGGGAGCTCATCTATAATTGTATTAGCAGGAGCACGCTAAATAACCATTTAACTATATAATAATAATATACATATAAGTACACCGGCAGCTACTATGACTATTACAAAATGCTCAAACCATAAGTAACAAATAAATACAGGGCTTGATATAAATATAGTGGCTGGATGGTGTAATGGTTAAGGGCTCTGCCTCTGACACAAGAGACCAGGGTTCGAATCTCGGCTCTGCTTGTTCAGTAAGCCAGCACCTACTAAGTAGGAGACCTTAGGCAAGTCTCCCTAACACTGCTACTGCCTATAGAGCGCATCCTAGTGGCTGCAGCTCTGGCGCTTTGAGTCCGCTAGGAGAAAAGCGTGGTATAAATGTTATTTGTCTTGTCATTCATCAAGCTGTGCTGCTTAATGAGAGTAGCAGGAGCTCAGCACTTACGCACGCTCCTTGTGACTGACGACTGCTCCACTCGTCCCACCCTGAGCCCCGGCGGGTCCAGTGGCTTTAATGGACATGATCCCAGCGCTTTGATTGGCCCAATAGGCTGCCTCTCACTTGACAGGCAGCCAATTGGGCCAATCAACGTGCATAGCATGCGCTGAGCTTGCGCTCCTCTCATTAAGCTGCACTGCTTTAGCAGTTGATGAATCAAGCCCTTACTGTATTAAAAATACCCCACCTAGGAACCCTCTAACTGTAGAGAGTGCTGTCCCAACTCCCTAGAGCGGTCACATCCACTTAAGGGGGCCATATACTAGCCGACCAACCAATCGACAATCCAATTCATTTATTATAATTGAATTCGATGAAAATTGGTGCTGCCAAGTGCATGCCCGACCGACAAAGCGACCAATTTCAGAACAGAAATTGGCTGCACGGTCGACCGTGCATGCTGGAAATTTTCGGGCCGAAGTTGGTTGGTCGGGAGCGTGGCGGTACGGCAGCCGAATTGCGAACGAGCGACGATACGACAAAACCCCTGCCGTCGCAATGTATAAATGTGTGTAGTGCGTTTATACATTACCTGTCCGGTGTCAGCCTCCACGCAGTTTCCGTCCATCTCGCCGAGTTCCGCATACACAGCGGCGGTGCTATGTCTGACGTCACGAAGGCGCATACCGTCTGACATCAGACACTATGCGCCGCTAGCGTGTATGCGGCTTACCGGCGAGATGGACGGATGGACCCGGCAAGCTGCTACAGGACAGGTAATGTATAAATGCTCTATACTACATACATTTATTCATTTTGGGAGCAGCGGTGGGGCGGACGCGGCGGCTCAGCCGATTCCCTGATTATTTCATGCTGAAATCAGACGGGAATCGGCCTGTAGTGTATGGGCAGATTTGACTAGAGACAAATTTTATCTCTAATCAGATTCGATTAGAGATAAAGTTGTCTCTTGGTCGAATCTGCCCATATTCGTTCTAATGTATGGGCACCTTAACCAATCATCACCCTTCAACCACACAGTTGCATAGTTTGTTCTCTTTGACAGAGACATAGATGATCACATGTTGGTGGTCATCCTTACTGCCCAAACATTTTCATTGGTACGTGTCCTGATTTCAGAGATTTCTCTTGCATGTTGCTGTTTCCTAATATAGTTACTAGTATAAGAAGTAGTCATTGGCATAAAAAAATTCTGAAGCTGGTGGTTTTGGCGCCCAGCGCTAATCACCGAAGTGGGGTGTCACTATAGCACTAATGCTATACTGTAGTGCGCACCCCGCCCAATGGTAATTTGGGGGTTTGGCAATCGTCGGACCCCAAATTACTTCTCCCTCCCTGCTATGACTGGAAGGGGTTTAAGTAACACCGCCGGTAATTTGAGCAGCAGAGGGGTGAGCCGTCATTTGGCTCACCTTGCGTCCCACCTCACCGGCGGAAGCACTAAACATACGTAAACATTGTCCCAAAAGGCAATACTTGGGGAGGGAATTAAATGTAGCCAGTCAGCTTCTCCTGCCACCCAAAAAAGGCTGCCACTCACTGATTGATCCAAGTCTGGCCAGAATGTCTTGTGCGCTCAGAATCTGAGGGTGAGATCAGTAATGGATTTGACAGAAATCTGAAGTGGATCAGTGACTTTGTACATATATACATGTGTTTATATACAGTACATTTTTATTTTTTATATTCTTATAGAAATGATAGCAGTTGATAAATATGAACATGATCTATTAATTTTATTCTCCCTAAAAACAGATGGAATCTGCATGCGTGTCAATCCATGAGGCCCTGAAGTCGGTCATCGACTACCAGACGCACTTCCGTTTAAGGGAGGCACAAGGCCGCAGCCGAGCAGAAGATCTGAACACGAGGGTAGCCTATTGGTCTGTAGGAGAGGCCCTCATCCTTTTAGTTGTGAGCATTGGACAGGTGTTCCTGCTCAAAAGCTTCTTCTCTGACAAAAGAACCACAACCACACGCGTTGGATCCTAACCCATATTCTCCAGGATGCTTGATTTTTCATGACACACTGTTTGCCCAAATGCAAGTTTATTTCTTCCCTATTACCTGTAGATAAAAGACTGTATATATTGGTAAAGCATTGTTTTACTTTTTTTTTAACTCCACTTTATCAGACCTTTGGAAAAAAAAAACTGGAGTTTTCCCCCCAAAAATGGTTTGTTTTAAGGAAATTGTGGGTGGCTTTGGGACATTGGAATAATTTAAATATGATGTCAGCCATGTACATTTACTGTAGACTTTCTTCTAAAGTTTTTGTTTTTTTTCTTCCCTGAGTTTAATATTTGAGAAGTCTTTGAATAGTGCCACTAGCACTCTTTGGCAAGTGTGCGTTGTACTATAGGAAGAGCATGATGCTAATGGCTAGTTAGTACTAGCTGAATATCTGTACATTTTGTAGTTTTGTTTACGTTTTCCTCTTATGGGAGAATTTTTACACATAAGACACACAAGCCACACACTTTCTCAGAGACACATACGCACACCCACCCAACACAAGCCCAATGATGTTCACTTTGGTTGGACTGTCCGAAATGTGTGTGCTAATAAAATAACATTAATAGTAAATTTGGTTCTGCATTTGGCCTCCCCATTTACAATTATATGATTTTTGGCTTGCATTCTGCATGCTGTATTTTTTTTTCCAGGTTGCTTAGTAAGCAGAGGTGAAGGAAAAGCCCACTAAATAGCTTTTTGGTTGATGTGGTCATGTGGCACAGTATGACTGCTTTCTTATGCACCAGCCGTGCAATTAAAATTATCCACCTCTGCACACACTCTGTCTCCGTACCCTACATGTTAAGGAGACTGCTATAGTGTACTGGAAGCAGAGAGAAAGTCTGTATCAAGCCACAGTACTTGGCACAGGAGTTTTTGGAGCCAGCGGCCCTTCCTGGTTAGGAGATAGTGCTTGAATAACGTCACTGAAAGCCCAACTACTCTTTCTATTGTTTTTGTTTAAGAAGTGAGCGACCCAGAAATTGAGGACTACTGTACGTGAATATAGTGTGGTTGAGGGAAGGGGTGGTTAAGTGTTAAGTTAGATGGGGAAAAAAAAACATGAAACTGGGCTTGAATTCCATTTAAGCAGGAAGCACTAATGGTCATCACTGTGGATGATCTCCATTGTTCTAGTGATTTAGCACAGCTGTTGTTACTTTTTTTTTCCCATGCTTCCATGGTGACTTTTTTGTTGACTAGAACTCTGAATTAAATTTAATAAGAACCTGCACCATATTCAGCTGTTTGAGAAGGGGGGGATAAACCATTTGAGTTATATAAAAGATTGTTTGGAGTCACAAGCTGGTTAAAGAATACAGTAAGCCTAAAGCAAAGAAAAAAGATACCTAAGGAGAGGGAAGGCTCTGAGTCCTATAGGGCCTTCCCGTTCCTCTCCTGGTCCCCTCATTCCAGCGCTGTCACCCCTGTTGGCTGTCTCCGACCGATGGGTCAAGAGACTGCACTCTTCCACCACAGGATGCTTCAGAAGTTTTCAGGAGCCCGAGTGCTCCCAAAGACGGGTGGCTCTGTAGTTTGCATGCGCCTGCACTCTCTCTAGCGCACTCGCGCATGCAGAGCACGTAGCCGCCCATCGTCAGGAGTACTCGGGCTCCCGATGCCTTCCAAAGCCTCCCGCAGTGGGAGATTTTAACAGGGGAGACAACGCTGGAACGAGGGGACCTTGAGAGGAACGGGAAGGCACAATAGGATCCCCCCTCCCCCCCTCAACTATGTGCAGCTGTGCATCTCCCCCTAGCATATGTTCGGGTTGCAGGTAGAAGGAAGCATTCCACTCAGTATGGATGAGTTTGTGTTACTATTAAATAATAGAAATAATTTTATTCTAATGAATTATTCCTGTGTGAAGTTTTCTTATTTTGATGTGGCTATCAGCAGTTTGAGAAATAAGGGGGATAAATTATAATTCCTCTGTTAGGTGGGATTTTCAAGCAGCCCTACATTTTACACCTAATTCATATACAGGAAAGAAATAAAATGATTAAAACCATATAAAAGTCTTGTTTCATTTTGTCTGTTCTTATCTGCTGTGCTTGCAGCGTAATTTGTACATATGGTATTTTCTAGCTTGTAGACCTAGAAATGCACAGATGTTTTGTGCATTAGCGGTAATTACATAGCAAATAACGACACTGACTTTGCATTGTTGCTATATACCAGCTTTTCTCAACCTTTTTACCCTGGAGGAACCCTGTAAATAACTTTTGGATCTCAAGGAACCTCTGCAAGTAATTTTTTGTTCTTGAGGAACCCCTGCATTTATTTTGCAGGAGGCATGGTCTTTAAAAGTAGGTGAGGCTGTTAATCTCACTACCTCCTATTACACTAACACTCAATATACTGCGCTCATTATTATTCTGACCCCAATTTAGTGCTTCTTTTTACAGTACCCCCTTATTATAATGTGCTCTACCCCCACAATATGCTTACCCCACAATGGGGGAAAATGCCAAGGAACCCCTGCAGAGTCCTCAAGGAACCCTGGTTGAGAAAGCCTGCTGTATACTGTAGTTATTTTAAAAGTATTTTTTAACAATTATTTTCTGGAATGGAATTACTTGTATTAGTGTTTGTTTTTATTTTTTTCTACTGTAGTATGTCAATGTTTTTGTGACAGAAGGTTGGGTTATTTGGATAGCATCTTTTCTTATTTTGGTTCTAAAAGTTTAAACTTCAGTGAAAATAAATTGATGGAATAAACAATTGTATCTATCTTCCTACTCCTAAAATGACTTTTAGATATCCCACAATTTTATGTTATTTTTAAACACTTAAAAAGTAGATTTATTGTTTTGTCTCAGCCCAATGAAACAGTCTGTCCCATGTCTCAGAGTTCCAAATATATGAACTATTGAACTTTTCTATCTACCCCCTACTCTCAGAAGCACAGTTCTCTGCCAGGAAAGAATTTTATGGCTGTAATTTCTCATTGGTGAGAAACGCTACACTCTGACTGTGTCCCGACTGGAGAAAAACTGTCAGTTGCATAGCTGAATATTAACTCTTTCAGGAAGAGAAATAAGAAAAGCAACACAGCATATATATTTGTGTACTTGGCACTGTACATACAAGTCTAATCTCATCATGTCATATGTCACTTAAAGGGGAACTTCAGCCTAAACAAACATACAGTCATTAAGTTACATTAGTTATGTTAATTAGAATAGATAGTTAATTTAATCTTTTACCCACCCTGTTTTAAAAAAACAGGCAAAAGGTTTGTGATTCATGGGGGCTGCCATCTTTTTGGTTGAAAGGAGGAGACAGGGAGCATTAGCAACTGTCCTGTGTCCTGATAACCCCTCCCAGCTGCACACACTGGGCTTCCAATGTCAAATTCAAAATTTAAAAAAAAAAAATTGCACCAAAAGAGCAGAACGAGAACAACAACATCAGAAATCCCATCATGCTTTGCACAGCATAAGGGGAAAACTGCCCGGGCAGTTTTCTTCTGTGCAGCTAAAAATGAGGCTTGTATAAGAGAAACAAAGTTCTGATGCTGTGAAACTGTTAAAGAAACACCAGGCCTTTTCAGTACTGCTGAGTCGATTTTTAGTCTGAAGGTTCACTTTAAGCGTCCATTTAAAAAGGATTTCCTTTTTTTTTTTTTATTAATTTCCTCAATCTATTTACGGGATTTTGCATTGGTGAAGAAAAATAATTTGGCTTTCCATATTTCTTTCATAAAATTGGCTTGCTCAGAACTGGACAAATCTGAGGTAAAAGTGAAACAAACATTAGCATTTAAAACCAATCTTTTGCGATAGAAAGGATTTTGTTTGTACGCTGCAGTCTTTACTTTTTTTTTTTTCTTTTGAAAGCTTGTTTTCTGAAGTCACGCACATAAAGATTTTCTATTCATATTGCTAAGACTGTGTCGCTGTCCATTTCCTGTGATGGCTTTGCTTCTGCTATTTCTGTATAGCCTGTACTTCTGTATTTGCAGTACTTGCTGTCTGTGTATTTTTAATTTTTGGTAGTCTTGTCTTACCTGCAGAAGTATTGTATCCTAAGTGGAGATGGCACAGATATTTATCATAAACACAGCTGGTCACGTTATGCTCCATGAATTCATCTCAGGCACCCCATGACCAGTGTGTATAGCTGACTGCATTCATGGTAGATATCCATGAACTCTTACCATGCATTATAGTCAGCTCATCATTGAGATATGTCAAGTGCTGCATCCGTGAGTGAATAAATGCACTTGCTGTGTACAGAAGGCCTGTCAGTCCGTATTCACTGTATTCATGTTTTAGTGAGTTCATCTTCAAGAAGTACAGACTAACCAGCAAGCTCATAGTGAACCAGAGCTCATTGGAGTGTATAAGGGGCTACAATGGTCCTAAAAGCCCCCTTACTAAAATGCTAAGAAAAACAAAAGTTTGCTTTCTTAAAACAGAAAGAATTTGCGATAATTCAGGTTGGAGTGAGCTTGAGATGTCTCCCAGTGCATCACTGCTGAATATATGCAAATTAACCATTGTACCCTTAGAAGCTAAAAGAAAAGGATATATTCACCTCCCCAGGAAGTTCTCTTTTGGTCCCTGGTCCTCTTCTTTGTTCAACATTTGTCTTCCCTTTGCAAACAACCAGTGTAACACCAATAAAGAGCCTTCAGCTATCTTCTGAGGTGAATTCCATGTTACGACCCATCGATAAGTCGCCACTACAGCTAAAACATTGAGCAGACACTTGCTAAAGATCTAAACGGGAGGACTGAGGACCATCAGGAGCCCTATTGAAAAAGAAGTATACAGTATATTGTTTTCCTCTGTAAGCAATCTTCATTTCTGTCTGCAGGTGGCTTTTACTCTCCCATTGTGTGAAGAGAAGATGCAGTTAATATAAAGCCTGCTGAACTTGAGAAATGTTTGTAGTTCTCAGAATTCCCTTTTGTATACTTCACCACAATACACTGCAGTACATTGCCAGGCTGTGTACATAACCTCAGGCTGAGTCTTTGTAATAGAACATAATGTGAGGCCCAGCATGCTGCATTATTGGAAGGCGGCCCAGTTAGTGCCAGTTTTATAAGTTTGGTAACTGATCGGTTAAAAGCTTGCTTTATAAAGCCAGATGTTTCTTCCTTGGAAAACCATAATACCCAAAGTGTATTTCTGCCCTACTAATACTACAAGTGCCCGAGCTTTGGCTCGGGATCACTTTCAGGCTTACCATACTTCAATTGAATCAGGGTCAATAAGTTTCAATCAGTAAAATATCAATATAATCACCATGCACAGGAAGTGCACAGCAATTTGAACAGTACTTCCGACAGCTCCGTAGCATGCGCTGCGCATTTAGTGCAATTCGCATTACCTAGCTAACGTGTACATTACCAGGCTACAGCCCGATACTCAAGTAGTGTAGCACATGGTACTTTGGTAATATACAGAGCAGTTGGCAGTATTGGTAAATAACAATAATTGTGCTGACCTTTACTGAATACACCCCAATGAGTGCTATGATGGGTCAGACAGAAAAATCCTCAGTTCTTTAAATTGACACTGCAAATCCCAGGAGCAAATTCTGTTACATTTATCATATCAGTAGCTTTGTCTAGTACAGCGTTGGCGAACCAACGCTGCATGAACTGGCCGCAGCGTCTAATAGATGCCGCACCAGTTCATAGCCCGCAGCCCCGCTCCAGCCCGCAGTCTCCCGGGAGGCAGAGCAGGGCTATGGGAAGATGGCGTCCGAAGCCCTGTACTGGAGACTATTTGTGTCTCCAGTACAGGGCTTCGGGCACCATCTTCCCATAGCCCTGTTATCTGCCTGTCAGCACGGGAGATATGCAGGAAAACCGTCCGGGAAGCTGTGCGCCAAAGGCCGGCCGCGAGAGGAGACTTCTGTCAGGTGAGTACATTCCTTTTTTTGCAGGTGAAATGTGGCCCACTGCGTTTATTTTCTGCTGAAATGCTGCCCACTGCGTTTATTTTCTGGTGAAATGCGGCCTCTGAAAGGTTAGCCATCACTGGTCTAGTAGTTTTAAACTTGCCCCTTGTCCCATAGAACTATATGACATGGACTTTTTGTCAAAGCTGTGCATCTACTGACATGAGGTGCTAATGGTGGAAATATATTATATTTTTTTTTTCCAAAACTTGAATGGGGCCAAAATTCAAAGACCATTATATCTAAAGCTTTGCGCTTTCACATTACATCAGCAACAACTACCCCTATGCAATCTTGGTGTTACTTGTCTTGTAGCACTTGAAAAACAGGACTTTAGATGTCATATTCTCTGCTCTGACATCTCAACTATTCTGTGGAAGTACAGAGAGGTACAGACTAACCAGCAAGCTCATGGTGAACCAGAGCTCATTGGAGTGTGTAAGGGGCTACAATGGTCCTAAAAGCCCCCTTACTAAAATGCTATGAATACAAAAGTTTGCTTTACTAAAACAGAAATAATGTTGGATTATTATGGCTCTGTACAAATTAACAAGCTGACACATCATTGCATTCCAGCGGTTCTGGAGGTGTGTTTAGCTTCTAAGGGTACAATGGTTAATTTGCATATATTCGGCAGTGATGCACTGGGAGACATCTCAAGCTCACTCCAACCTGAATTATCGCAAATTCTTTCTGTTTTAAGAAAGCAAACTTTTGTATCCTGTGAAAATAAGGGCAACAATGGTGCAGGCTTTGTGAGCCTTTGTTTCTCTTATGCTGGCCACACACTGATATAATTCATTGTCATTATGCCATTAAGGAACACAAAAGAATGTAAAGCAAGCATTCGGTTGCTAAGGTATGATCAATTTCCTGCACATTTAACTGAAGCTGGCCAACAGTTGTGTTCCCATTTGTTTGGAACATAATCACAGTGTATTGGGAGTGTAACTCAGTTTTGCATAGGCATAATTGCTCTATTGGATTGTTTAATCTTATTTAATGTGCGTGGCCAACAATGAAATCCTTGCATTGCATAAATCCTTCTATTGACATTGATGGAGAGCAGTAGAGGGATATTTGTACATTGACTGTGTGGCACATAAAAGATGGTTACTCATTATACTACTTTTATTGGTACACAGAGATGCCACCAAAATGAAAAAGCATGTTTCTTAAAAAGCTGCAAGAATAAATGCAATAAAAAGCAGATGACTTATTTTAGTGTCCTCAATTTTTTTTTGTTTAGTCCTTAATTAGTACCCAAGCCAAAGCTCGGGTACAAAATTAGATACTTACCTAAAGAGAGGGAATCCTCAGGATCCTATTGAGGCTTCCCTCACTACTCTGTCGTCCCCCGTTGCGGAGCGTGGTTAAGGTTAGGGGTTAAAGGGGAACGTCAGCCTAAACAAACATACTGTCATTAAGTTACATTAGTTATGCTAATTAAAATAGATAGGTAATATCTCTTACCCACCCTGTTTTAAAAGAACAGGCAAATGTTTGGGATTTCATGGGAGCAGCCATCTTTTTGGTTGAAAAGAGGTGACGGGAAGCATTAGAGACGGTTCCAACTGTCCTGTGTCCTAATCACCCCTCCCAGCTGCGCACGCTAGGCTTTAAATCTCAAATTCAAAATAAAAAAAAAATTGCCGCCAAAACAGCAGGAGTACAACAACATCACAAATCCCGTCATGCTTTGCTCAGCATCAGGGGAAAAATGCCTCAGCAGTTTTCTTCTGTGCAGCTAAAAATGAGGCTTGGGTAAGATAAAGTTCTGATGCTGTGAAACAGTTAAATAAACACCAAGCCTTTTCAGTGCTGCTGAGTACATTTTTAGTCTGGAGGTTCACTTTAAGGAGCGGGGTTACTAATTTTTACTAAACATTTTTTTCCTGTGTTACATTATGTAAGTAAATGTGCTCATTCTGCATTTAGTAGACTGAAATTCATATGAACCTTTTATTTAATTCACTACGAGGCACCACAGCACCTTTATTGAAAGAATTACAGGCTGTAATCTTAAGGTGGCCACTAACTATCCAATTTCTAACAAAAAATAGTTTGAACGATCAGATAATTCTGATCGGAATTGAAATATTGTAATACATCGTTCGCTATACTATCAACAAACCCGATCTTTGCTTTCTGTCCATCACAACTGACAAGAAAATCAGAATTTTGGTTGGATGAAAATCCTAGCGGTTTGGCATGAGCGGGAATCGCGCTATTCCCGCTCAGGTGTGAATGGGCCCTTACTGGCCACCTTAGTCACAAACTTGCTGAAGCCACGCCTCCTTACTGAAAACTGCAATTGACTGTCAGTCAGAGGGGCAGCATTTTCACAGCTGATAGAGCACAGCAAGTTTGTCCCGTTATGCCCATGTGAATAAAAGGGATGTGGTTCTGAATGACATCTGGATAAAGGGAGTAGGAAGTGAGCAGGCAGTAGGAGGCTGCAGAAAAGGAGCTGAGGTTCTAGGAATGCGTGCAGTGTGTACTTTCCTTCTATATTAGTAAAACAAATGCAGCTAAACATTTTCATGCTTCATTAATTAACCACTTCGTCCACAGGTCAGTAGATATACGTCCTCTGGGACTTCATCTAAGCCACAGGTCAGTAGATATACGTCTTGTAGCAGAAGCAGTGCTGTGCAGGATTGGGCTTGCTCCTGTGCACATTTCTGGCACTATCTGATGCAGCACTAATTGGTGAATGGGAATACAAGTTTCCTGAGCTAATGAGATTGATTTTTACTATTAAAAATACTTGTATTTTCTCATTTCATAGTGAAAAACACACTCTGTAGCATTATTTCAGAATCAAATATCTTCACCATAAATTGTGACCGGAACATAATCTAAGTTTTGTGATAAGCAGTAAGAATAGCCAAACAAAATTTGTGTTTTTTATCTACAGTAGCACTTTTTATTTTTAAACTGGAATTGGTAAAACTGAAAAATACATGTTTTTTCTATTTTTTTCTTTGTTTTCCCATTAAAATTCATAGAAAACAAAATAGTTTGAGGGAAAAAATGGCATACAATGAAAGCCTAGTTTGTCTTGAAAAAAACAATATATATTTCATTTCTGTGTCATAAGTAGGGATAAAGTTATTTCTGATTAAATAGGGACATAGCTAAACTGTCGAAACTGCTCTGGTCAATAAGTACAAAACAAGGTCTGGATGCAAAGTGGTTAAAAATGATTTTTCAATGAAATACACATAACAGTGCCTAAACTGTAACTACAGTATATTCTGACATAGGAACTGTAACTATACGCTCACACAGGCATGCTTTCACTGTACCGAGAGGGGTTTCCCATGTGAAAGTACAGGACGTGTGCAAGTTGCATCCTGAGGGATTCCAGGCTTAGTAAATCCAGGCTGCTTTCACCACAGACTCACTAGCAGGTGCATGACCTTATTACAGTGGTTTAAGAAAGAAATACCAAGTTGAGCTTTACAGCCCCTCCTCTTCCTCTTGTGGTCACATGATTTACATGAAAATGACATATTTTATAAAGGCCGTTTGGTTTCTCTAAAAGGCCCTTCTCTTGTTACACAGTCACAGAGGAAGCAGCATTGCTGTCAGTTGTCCCATATCTGTGAATACGTAGACAATCCAGTGCAGTCTATGATTGCTGGCTGGAGGCATGCCAGGCGGCTAACTGCAGAGAGAGCTGTGGGACTTCAGGTGAGTCATTGAGGCACACACTGAGACATGCCACTTATCTGAGAAGCTGCAGATCACCTCCTAAGCCCAGCACCCGGCATTGTGATGATAAATACTGTGCTATATATTTAGGACGTATCCCTGGATTCATTCTGAGTGTGCTATGTCTACAAAAGACAGGTTTAAGCAACCTTCTCCTATTTCTTTTGGTAAATACCTAAAGCTCAACACACACCATACAATCTTGGTTGTACAGATTTACCAAATCTATGTAGTATAAGGGCTAACAGATTGAAAATACCTTGAATGATTGATTGAGTAAGCTATTATACTACATGAAAGTGGTAAAATTGAACAACCAAGATTGTATGGTGTGTGTTGAGCTTAAAGAGACTGTAACAATTTTTTCAGCCTTAGTTCTTCTATCCCAGGGGTAGGCAACCCGCGGCTCCAGAGCCGCATGCGGCTCTTTTTCACCTTTGCCGCGGCTCCTAGTGTGTCAGTGGCTGCGGCGCGCGTGAGACGTGTGCTGCCGCTGGCCGGCAGCCTGTCAGAGAGGCCGCCAGACCGGTGCAGTGCAGGACTTCGGGCAGCCAATTTCCCGTAGCCCTGCAGTGTAATGCAGGCAGGACGTGACGTCGGGAAGGAAGAGGATCGTGGGAGTTGCGTGCCACAAGGAGGTCAGGACCGGAGGTCGGGACAGGAGGAGATCGTGACAGGAGGTCTTCTGACTAGGTGAGTAAATGGGTTTTTCTTTTCATATCTGCTGAAGGATTGTGCATATTGGGGTCAGATCTGCTGAAGGATTGTGCATATTGGGGTCAGATCTGCTGAAGGATTGTGCATATTGGGGTCAGATCTGCTAACGATTTGTGCATATTGGGGTCATATCTGATCCTGTATATAGCATTAAGCTAAGAAACAATATATGCAGTGTTAGATTTGTTTTATAATGGTTTTGCAGCTCCCAGTTTTTTTTTCTCTTTTTGGAAACGGGTCCAAGTGGCTCTTTATGTCTTAAAGTGACTCTGTAACAAAAATTACAACGTTTTTTTCTACCTTCCTACAAGTTCCTAAACCTATTCTAATGTGATCTGGCTTGCTGCAGCTCTTTCTACTATAACCATCTCTGTAATAAATCAATGTATCTTTCCCCTGTCAGACTTGTCGGCCTGTGTCTGGAAGGCTGCCAAGTTCTTCAGTGTTGAACTGTTCCTCTATGCACACTCCAGTGTGTTTTTTATTTACATAAGCCAGCAGCTTATCTGCTATCCTATCAGTGATAGAAGAGAGCTGGATAAAAATCCTCCTCTGGAGGCTGTGAAAGGAGCTGGTCTGTCACATACTGAGGAATTAACGACATAGGCAGAGCTGTCTGCAGGAAGCCTGTAATGTTCAGTGCATGAGAGAAGCTGGGGACAGAAGGTAAACACACACAAGTGATCTCTTGAGATTCAGAATTAAGGCTGTATACAGCCTGCTAGTGTATGGATGTATTTTCTATGTGTGGACATGCTGTACATCAACCTACTTCCTGTTTTGGTGGCCATTTTGTTTGTTTATAAACAAACTTTTTAAAAAACTGTTTTTGACTACTTTTAATGCGGCGGGGAGCAGCGAAATTGTGACAGAGGGTAATAGGAGATGTCCCCTAACACACTGGTATGTTTACTTTTGTGCGATTTTAACAATACAGATTCTCTTTAAAGGTTGCAGACCCCTGTTCTATCCTATAAGTTCCTATGCCTGTTCTAATGTGCTGAGGCTTACTGCAGCCTTTCCTAATTACACTCTCTCTGTAATAAATCAATGTATCTTTCCCCTGTCGTGTCTGTCGGGCTAAGGCTTTGAATGTGTGGAATGTGCAGGGCTGCTTGTCATTGGATAGAAGCGATACACACCCTCTGCAGGCCCCCTGCACACTCTGAATTACTCACACACTCTGTATATGTGAGCCTATTAGGAGCTGGTTAGTTTGTTTGTAAACACTGCCTAAAACTGTTAATTACAAGCCAGGATTGCAGCAGAGAGTGGCAGAAACAGCACAGAGGGGCACAGGAGAAAATAAGGAATAGAATGGTATGCTTTTTAGTGTAAGAATATTAGAGTACAGATTCTCTTTAAGCTGGATCGTCCATGATGGTATTCTAGGCAGCTGCCTAGGGCTTGGAGTGAGTCTAGGGGCCTGGTGGATGCTAACCCCCGTCAAATCTAACTAAAACAGCCAGGTGACCATCAGCATGGGCAAAAAGTGCTATCATGAGTAATGACATTGATTATTCGGTCAGCATTAGCTAGCTAGGGGGAAGGAGGATGGAAGCCACAATGGAGTGGTCTCCATATATTTGTGATTAATCCACCAGTTATGGCGGCTGCAGGGGCTGGTAGAAGCCCCAGGTGAGTAAGGGCTGGTTCACACGGGCGTCTGCCCCGCGTTTACCGCCAGTGTTTGGGACTTTGGATCCTGATTTTCCCTGGCGTTCGAGGCGACCCTGGACGCTACATGTAGCGTCCTGGGGCGGTTAAGCCCCACAGCTAATGTCCCTCTATGGGGGAAAAAACGCTGACCACAACTGAAAGCTTCTGAATGCCCGAACGCAACGCCACCGAAAGCCGGTCAGACGCCCGTGTGAACCAGCCCTTAAACTGATTTTTTATGCAAGGCTTAAGTATTAAGTTTTAGGGGACGTTATGGTCGCATAACGTGCCCCTAACGCAATGCCTGGTGGTGTTGGATGTGGACGTTAGACTGAGCCGTGTTGTGCAGCTCACTCTGGCGTCCGTGATGCGGCATCACGTGGTCCCGCCAGCCAATCGCTGCACAGAGCGGCCGCTCCAGGAAGTAAACACTGCACGTCACACCGTGCAGTGAATATTAATTAGCCATGTGGCTGGCCGAGGAGGAGGGGAGACTTCCTCCAACACTACTGAGCATGTGCAAACAGTCTAACGCGGCCTAGCCGCTTATAACGTACAGCACGCAGCATTTTAACTTGACGTGCTGCGTTACAATGTAACATGGGCACTGTGAACAGCCCATTCACTTTTCATTGCTGTGCGGTGGGCTGCATTACAGGCTGCACTAACGTGCGTCTGTAACGTCTAACTGTGAAAGCAGCCTAAAAGTACTAAATCGGGAAAAGTTACTGAAAAAACCTGGGGTGGGCTAAATGACCTCTTCTTTAGTCTTCTGATGCTGCTCGTTATATTCAGGGTCCATCCCATTCCCTGTGACAAGTCCTCTTCTCTCCCCTGCTTCCTGGAAGCTCCTCTCAGCACCGCTGAGCTATTCTGAACTGCGTATGCCTGAGTTTCGAACCACACTTGCTGTAATACAACCCTGGTTGCGGTGGCGCAGCCTAACCATATTAGAGATGACCAATGAGATGCCAGTTTGGTAATGCGTGTTACCATAGTAGTAGCTGCGCTCAGAGGCGTAACTAGAAATCACTGGGCCCCCCTGCAAAACTTTGGATGGGGTTCCCTACACATAGCTCCCAACTGTCCCTCTTTTGGAGGGACAATTTCTCTTTGGGAGCCCTGTCTCTCTTTCCTCCTCATTTGTCCCTCTTTCAAGACTTTGTCCCTCTTTCTATGTAAATATATATATTTCTCTACTAAAAATTGTGTTTGACTCTAAACTTTATTCCCATCCTTGAAATGTATATGTTACGGCCAGAACCCGAAGTGTGGCCACTTCTAGTTCTGGCCGGCCACTTCGGGTTCTGGCCGGCCAATGTGCGAAGCGGCCGCAGCGCAGCTTCCAATGTTAGAAATGTTATGTTTACGCTGCGGCCAAATTGATGACAACGTGCTTAATTTAATGAAATATAGCCGGCAGCAATGTAATAGAGGAAGCCGCCGGCTTTCGCACTGCCTCTCTCCTCTCCCCGATCCCATCCCCGCCTCCCATACAATAAGTAGCAGCCGGCGGGGACACGCGTGTCCCGAGAGTCGTTCGTCGCGGCAGGGGAATCCTGCCGTTCCTGCAGAGCGGGTGCTGGCAGAAGCAATGTCTGCAGCCTCCCCGCTCTGCTGCCCCTGCTGCGACGAACGACTCTCCGGCTGCATGTCCCCGCCGGCTGCTACGTATATTGTATGGGAGCGGCGGGGAGAGGAGAGAGAGGGGGGCGGGGGAGAGGAGAGAGGCAGTGCGAAAGCCGGCGGCTTCCTCTATTACATTGCCGCCGGCTATATTTCATTAAATTAAGAAAGTTGTCATGAATTTGGCCGCAGCGACACGGCGTAAACATTACATTTCTAACATTGGCCGCTGCGCTGCGGCCACTTCGCACATTGGCCGGCCAGAACCCGAAGTGGCTGGCCAGAACGCGAAGTGGCCACACTACGGGTTCTGGCCGTATCATATATATTTCTCATTTTAAATTGTTAATCTGAAGGAAAATGAACCAGTATAGAAAGGACCAGTGTGGTTTGAATTATAAAACATATTTTTCTTATTAAATTTTTATGGTATGCGTGACTAGGGGTGTGACGGGAACGTGATCAAGGGTGTGGCAGGGGCGTGGCTTAAGTGTCCCTCTTTCTCATACAAAAGGTTGGGAGGTATGCCCCTACACACTGAATAGAGACTTGTCTACAAATCTTTGTCTACAAAACTTTGTATGATTCATTATCAGTGGCTGAGCAAATGCAGTCATTAGAACAATTGTGCAGAGAGCATAACGTTTTTTTCTCTCCTTGCCCTTAGTTGTCAGTCTCTCAGAATGGGGCCACCTGTGGCTTCTGGGCCCCCCTGTGGCTGCATCCCTCGCAGGGTTTATTGTTACACCCCTGGCAGCGCTAAAGGAGTACCACGGTCCCAACATGAGCGTTTCCTGCGGTAGTTACGCGTGCACGTGATTGTAATAATACCGTGCTTTGTAATATTACCTCGCTGTGCATGCATAGTAATATTACCACAATTTCATGAATCAAGGCCCTCATGTGGCTGAAATATAAACACAGGGGTTGGAGTGGGGCAGGGCATACACAGACATGTAATCAGGAAGACATAGCAAACACATATGGTGTGATGT
Source organism: Hyperolius riggenbachi (assembly GCF_040937935.1). Lineage (NCBI taxonomy): Eukaryota > Metazoa > Chordata > Amphibia > Anura > Hyperoliidae > Hyperolius > Hyperolius riggenbachi. The sequence continues at coordinate 548,053,433 of NC_090646.1, forward strand.
CATCCTGATGAGGTATCCACACTGTTACTGCATGTTTTGGTTTTGTGTTTCTCCTCTCTGTTATGCTACCTTGTTTTTCAATCACTCCACTCTTATTATGCCATGTGTGTAATCGCCGCCATACGTATATTTGCCATATTTAGATCCCAGGCATGGCTCCTGCAATGCCATGGCTTCCTTCCTACATTGCAAGAGGCTAATTTCTCCACCCCCTGGCAGTAACTCGTATCACATGATGAACATGGGCCAGCCCAAAACATTCAGCCAATTAAAATGTTGGTACTGTAATTGTGTCATTGGGATTTCAGGACTTCATCTATTCCATGTTCATCTGAGCCATGTTTTGCATTGTTGTTTCTCCTGTCCACAGCTCTGTAATGTTTATTGGCATGGCTCCAATATTATGCCCTTCCCCAGGTGGCTGCCATGTTTAGAGGCTTACCACACCAGCTGCATTACATGAGACATGTTGTTCTGTCCTAAACCCCCACAAACATTTTAGTGTTGAAGCAGGCTTCTTCTCTCCTCTTTACATGGCCATTTCAAGGCATTGCCCTTTACCTGCAGGCACTAAGCCATCAGACCCTGCTGCCTCCGATTGATATTTTCCGTATGTTATTGATATCTGCTCGTTGTTGGTTTTATCTGCTTCTCTGTACAGACAATTTGTGAGGCACGGTGACATGGATAGCACTCTTGCCTATGAGGCTTAAAGGGAACCAGATACGAAGCAACCTCATGTATTTTACACTTCGGGGGAGCCAGCGCTGGACTGCTTGCAGCTACAGGGGAGGGGGAAGCCTCATTGGGACCCTGAGGCTTCCCTCTCCTGAGGTGAGTACCCCCCAGGGGAACTTTTTTTTGATACAGAGTCTCTTTAAAGTGAACCAGAGATGAAGCACCCTCATGTATTTTACCATATATATCAGTGGGAACATTAGAGAAAACACCTACCCTGCTCTCTGTTACATTCTTCACTGTTCAGCTTGCTTCTTACCAGCCCTGATAAAATCCCCGACTGAGCTTTGCTCAGGAATCATTATAGCTGAGTCATTATAGCAGAGCCACAAGGGGGCAGGCTTGGGCTCGAAAAGACATCAGAGAAAACACTCAGCTATAATGATTCCTGAGCAAAGCCAGACTGAATGCTCAGTCAGGGATTTTATCAGAGCTGATAAGAAGCAAGCTGAACAGTGAAGAATGAAACAGAGAGCAGGGTAGGTGTTTTCTCTAATGTTCCCACTGATATATATGGTAAAATACATGAGGGTGCTTCATCTCTGGTTCACTTTAAAGAGACTCTGTATCAAAAAAAAGTTCCCCTGGGGGGTACTCACCTCAGGAGAGGGAAGCCTCAGGGTCCCAATGAGGCTTCCCCCTCCCCTGTAGCTGCAAGCAGTCCAGCGCTGGCTCCCCCGAAGTGTCCCGGAATCCTTCCTCGACAAGCGCTGATAAGCGTTAATTTTTTTATCTTTCCTGGCTCCAGCAGGGGAGCTCCGTGCGGCTTTCCGCACGGAGATGGGCGAAAATAGCCGATCTCCGTCGGGTCCGCTCTACTGTGCAGGCGCAGGAGACTTGCGCCTGTGCAGTAGAGCTCCCCAACAGCGATCAGCTATTTCCGCCTATCTTCGAGCCGCAACAGCTCCCCCGCTGGAGCCAGGAAAGGTAAATATTTACATCCCCGCTGTTCAGGGAGCTTTATCTCTGCCACCGTGGGACCGAGGAGGACGGGGGAGGCCTCAATAGGATAGGGAGGCTTCCCCCACCCCAGGTGAGTACCCCCCAGGGGAGGTTTTTCTCAATACACGTTTTCTTCAAGGCTCATACACACCTACCAACAATCTGTCCAATTACTCTAGAATTACTCTACTTGCTACTCTGGGGGTTACTCATGGGGCCAGCCGCAGGTTTCTCTCTCTTTATATCTTTCTCTCTTTCTTTCTTATTTGTGAGCTCATTTTTAAAACATGATTTTCACTCGCAGATCTATTGCTTCACATACAAAAGGCAACATTTAAGCATTTTAAATTGCTATCATACGGAATGGAGAAACACAAACAAAAATGCACCCGACCACCGGGAGCCCGATCTAGTGTAATATCGTCTTGCTGGGTATAAGGTGAAGTAAATCTGGTGAAAATATACTCACAAATCTGGGTTGCTCCAAGGAGGCAACCACTCGTTAGCGCAGATGGGGAAGTGCCGTCCTCATTTGGCCTTTTCTTGCTAGGTATCGGTCGCAACTCCAAATGAAAAAATATTCGGCTCGCTATAAAAGCGAGAACGAAGACCCTACTAAGTAGGGTACCGTATGTGGATTAAGAGGAAAGGAGGCGCCCAATAGGAAAATTTGTATAAATTATATTAGAGCATGTACCAAAAGACACATGCTCTCAATGATTAGAGAAATTTGAGAATTTGACTCATAATAAAATTGAATATGTTTTCATTTATTAAATGCGAACAGCACTGTGACAACGCGTTTCTCGGCGTGAAGCCGCTTCCTCAGGTCAAGTGAGTGCCGGCGTCTGGAGTGGACTGTATGTAGGAGCGCCTATAAGCCGGCTGCACTGCCCTGTACTGATTTTAAAAGATGTGTACCGGACACACGAGTGACCTGAGGAAGCGGCTTCACGCCGAGAAACGCGTTGTCACAGTGCTGTTCGCATTTAATAAATGAAAACATATTCAATTTTATTATGAGTCAAATTCTCAAATTTCTCTAATCATTGAGAGCATGTGTCTTTTGGTACATGCTCTAATATAATTTATACAAATTTTCCTATTGGGCGCCTCCTTTCCTCTTAATTATCATACGGAATATTTAGATTTGTGCCTGGAGACAGGCTATATGTTATACAGATTTCAGAAATCTCCCTAAAAGCGCTTGTGTAATGATCTCCTATGAGAGTGTTCACATGTAAGCGGTTTGATTGCGATCCTCTTAGAAATGCGCTGCTTGTACCATTTTTTGCGTGCTTTGGCTCAATGAAAGGTGTAGGGAAATCGGTAAGCGCTTGAAAAAGCACTTTGTATTTTGATTTCCCGAGTGCTTCTATGAATAAATACATTGTATTTATTCATATCCGGGTAACAGAGTTCTCTTCCTGAAAAAAAATTCCTCTGCAAAAGCGCTTATAAAAGCACGTAGGCAGCGCAAGGAAAAAAAATCACAATAAATTGCTCAGCGCTTGAAATAACGCTGGCGATTTATAATGTGAACATAGGTGCCTATCAATGATGCAATCTTGTGCAAATTTACCAAATCTTTGTAGCAAAGGGATAAACTGAGTGAATATACTTTGAATGCTTAAAGGACCACTGTAAGGTATTAGAAAAAAAAGTTTAACGCTCGCTTCCGTCGCTGGGAGCGTCCTGCGCAGTACTCACCTGGGGCTTCTTCCAGCCCCTAGAAGTCTATCAGGGCCACTTGCTTGAGGCCGCTGTTGTCCCCTCTGTAAAATTGCCACCCGTAGCTAGGTCGAGGTATTCTTTGCATGCATCATGTGATTGTGCTACCCCAGCCGGGAGCGATCTACGCTTGCGCAGCTCACAAAGATTTGAACTACACAATTTCAAAGCGCTCTTGGCCACGGATGTGTGATCACAAGAGGCGCGCACGTGCCTCTGCAGAAGACCACGACTCAGCCGCTGGGCACGGGCCCTGATAGACTTCAAGAGCTTGGAAGAAGCCCCAGGTGAGTAACACTTTTTTAGTTGTTGTTTTAGCTTCACCTTATGTATCCTGATACTGTCATATTATATGTACAGTATATGTGGTAAGATTTTACTAGACAATGCCATTATTTTTCTAATGAATACTTTTCCATAGTGGTTGATCCCTTAATTATGATCTGAAACATCAAGATGAAAAAGAAAGAAGGCTTTTAACCTTTTTCATGTTCTCGCAGTTCAATAAAAGCATTGAACCAAATAGATATCGTTTTTACTGCCAGTGTACCTCAACTATTTGCTAAACTTCCCTTTTCCATTTTCATTTTTTTTAAGGTGGAAGGCCAGTAGAGGGCGCTCTGTGACCAGCTTCTGTGGGACAAAAAAAAAACAAAACACTTCCTGGAACTGACAATGCTGACAAAGTAGTGACTAGTAAGTTTATTTTAGCTACCTGCTTACACCATAGCTGACGGTAATGCCATGTTTGTAATGCAAACTCAAGTTTTGTTGAAGAGATGTAAATAATTGGAAAAGCTTAATCACAGAATCCTACTTGCCTACAACAAAAGCTGTTTTCGGTTTGTGAAGCTTCTCAGAGCAGGATAATGAGATTTTTAAGGGTACTTGTCCCCTTTTTTGCAACTTGTCCAAGTTTTTGCAAACAAATCTTTACCAACTGGTTGCTAATCTACATGACACAGGGTAGAGAGTCTTAACTGAAGTTCCAGGTTGATGAAACTTGTGTTGTTCTTCTGGCAACTTCCTTGTTTGGACCCTTTGATTGCAAAATGCTGGGCCATTTTTAGGTTTCGGCAAACTACTAGTTGCCTAGAACAGCACGTGCTGGAGGGGACGCCAAAGAACCACATCAAGCATGCTGAATACTAAGAAAATATATAAAACTAGGTGACCTAAGCCCGTTTAAGAACAGGCTTTAGGTCTGTCACCGCTGCCACCGCAGCATTACAGACCACACACGCTTGCCACGCATGCACTCTGAAAATATATAAAATAAGAACAGCCTAAAATGCATTGTATGTATTGTATTCTCTTATCTCCCAAATGACCTCACATCTATATTCAGAGGCGCTCATGATAAGTGATGATCGTAATTGGCAAATTGTAATTTTCGTCATTATGATTGTAATAGCTAGTTTGTAATTGCAAAAATGATGTGTAAATGACACGTTTCTCCTAGTTACAAATGTATGCGTAATGCATGATTTCACATAATATTCGTCATTAATATATTGACAGTAATAGCTAATTCGTAATTATGAAAATTACATGTAAGTTATGCAAAATTTTCTTAATTATGAGTCAGGAGAGAAATTATGCACAATTTCACGTTATTATGAGTTAATGCAATTTGCAAAATTACAAATGAATGTGAAATTAATTACGAGTTTGCTGAAAATTACGCATTACAAGTTTGCATCACAATTGGAAATTACAATGCAAAATTCTGTATATGTGAAATTTTGTCTCATCACTACTCATAATCTAATTGTCTGGCTTTGTTGCACATTTTGTGACCTGATGAAGAAGGCATTGCCCACAAACTGCATTTGTCCACAAAGTGCATTAATAGATAATCTGTCTCTCACTCCCTTTTAACACCCTCACCAGATCTTTAAAGAGTACCTGAGAAGGTGTGTGCGGGCCTATTTATACTTACCTGAGGCTTCCTCCAGCCCCATGAGGTGCTTGGGGTCCCTTGCTGTCCTCCCCGTTCACTCTAAAATCCTCCCGGTAATCCGGCTACGGTAGTTGCGGGCAGTTGTGTGCTTATGCGCATGCCTGGCCGTAAATACCGGCCGCCTGTTTTAAGAAGGCAAATTACACTCAGCATTGCTTTTTTTAGAAGGAGGCCTTTTCAGTCTCTTTTAGCCCCCTATACTTTCCTAGTGGTTCTGGGTCACCATGAGCTATCTGGGTATTTTGTTTCACCTCATTCTTATGTGAATGGCTGAGATGTTTGGTTAACAGTGCTGTAAGATTAAGCCAGTAATTCAACATATAAATGAACACCCAAGATTTTGAAAAAAAAAAAATTATTGATGTGGTAAGCTCTGTTTTTTTTATTTTTTTTATTTGTTCTTTGCTTGTTGTCTCCATACAGAGGCATAGCCAGGATCCGAGACAAGAGTGTGCAAATAATCCTGAACCGAAAGAATACGCTGGGAGTGGTCTCCATCTTGAATACATGGATGTAAGCAGACTTCTGTTAATGCTGAAAGTTGAGGGACATGACAAAATAAACACTCTCTAACTTCATGTTGTATTTTTATCATTCTATCATAATACAGCTTTCAATGCACACTCAGCCTATCCAAGGAAACCTCTGTCATTGTAAGTTGTGTGGGTGTTCGAAAACTACCTAACACCACAGTTCAGTATCATTTCAGTACCAAACAAGAGGACCAGGTCAGGGCGAGTTCACTACTTGCACTTCATGTTGCATTTCACGTGACTCCGATACTCCTTCAGAATTTATAGAGGTGTGCCGAACACCAATCCTGAGCACCATTTAGCCATCCTGATTATGAAGGACAGTGGAGGAGAGCAGCAGAGACATGGACTGTGATGGCGATCACGGGTGGGGGGCGGTAGCATGTGCGGCAGTTCATACGAGTGATTGAGCAGCAAGAGGGCCTCTCAGAGCATGCCTATGAAACTGCCGCCGGGAGATTTGGGCACAGGGTAAAGCCGTTAAAAGGCTTACCCTGCTCCTGCGCAAGTCCCTGTGGCGTTAATTACTATTCCCCCTCCAGGCCTCCATGGATGGTGGGAAAAGATGTAATTAGCTTCCAGCTATTGCTGGCGGCTGAATTACAGTGTTTTTAGAGTAATTTGTGCTACGTCTTTTGACGACGCTCAAATTACTCACTTTGCGCTGCTATAGCCGTACTTCCTATTACGACCTATGGTGGCACCAGTTGCACTCAAATTTCCTGCACTCTGTTCAGAGCTGGGACAAGGTCCTTCAGCACCCAAGGCTGAGACACCAAAGTGCGCCCCTCCATTCCTCCCCCCCAGCCATCACACACTGATTGCTACTAGACTAAGAGGCGCCCCAGGGCCCCCAACCTCCCTAATACTTTAATCTCTAGTTATCTGACTTGCAGTCACTGCCATGTATCCCCTTTTCCTATTTCTTTCTGCTTCAAACACAATTGGGAATGACAACTGAATGAATTGTGCGCCCCCTCCTACACTGCGCCCTGAGGCTGGAGCCTCTCCAGCCTCTGCCTCGGCCCGGCCCTGACTCTGTTTACCGCGCTCGCTCTCAGACCACCTCTAAGGGTTCTTTTACATTACATAACACTTGCAGGAGCCAATTCCCTGCAAGCGTTATGATCTGTGGCGTGACATCGGGATGTTGTGGTGTGACGCTGATTGGTGGCGGTAGTTCTAATGCACCCGACGGAAAATTCCAGTGCCGGTTGATTGAAAGCTCCCGGGTGCGTCGTACAAAAACGCAGGGTTAGATGTGAAAGGTAAAATGAAAGTCTATGGACTTTCATTTTACCTTGGTTAACGCAAACTATTGACTTTGCGTCAAAACGCCAGAAATCAGCCATGGTTAAAAAATAAGTGTATCTGTTTTATAAATTCACCTGCTGTTACAAAAGTAAATGGTACCAAAAAGCCTGTGTCCGAAGTTCATTGGGCAGCAGCCTACTATCCTTCCCATACCCACCACTTTCACTGGTTGATGTGCTGAAATCTATACCAATGTTGTTGAAGTTTTATAATGGGAATATACATGCTGCCATGCTACTGTAACAGGGTATAGATAGGATGACAGTGGGTTTCTCATCCAGGCTGCAAGAAATTCAAAAACTGCCCCGGCTGAATGTAGTGTAATGGAAGCCAGTGATGCCACTATACCAGTGATCTGCAAACTTGGCTCTCCAGCTGGTAAGGCACTACAAGTCCCACAATGCATTTCAGGAGTCTGACAGCGACGGTCATGATTCATAAAGGCAAATGCATTGTGGGACTTGTAGTTCCTTAACAGCTGGAGAGCCAAGTTTGCAGATCACTGCACTATACTATAGTGTTCTAGCAACAGAACAAGCTGTCTTTCCTTCCCTCCCTGCTGTGTGCCTGTGCTGAGCTTATAGTACATGAGGACCGCTGAACCTGCATCATTTCCTCAACAGCAAGGAGAACCTTCAACCTCACTCACTAAGCCTTAATGCTTGGGCTCTGCTCTATGTATGCCCCCAACATTGGCAAATAAGGATCATGAGACCGACATTTTAAATAGATTTCTAGCAAAATATTATTTTTTTTCTATTTTAAATAGAAACCTTAACCAGGAATTGAACTTCATCCAAATCAGTAGCTGATACTCCCTTTCCCATAAGAAATCTTCATTTTCTCAAACGGATCATAAGGGGGGTCTGTATGGCTAATATTGTGGTGAAACCCCTCCGACAGTGTGATGTCAGGACCATGGTCCTGACAGTTTCCTGTCTTTGACTTTCATTGCATTGTGGGAAATAGCTGTTTACAGCTGTTTACAACTGCGAAAAAAGCAAGCAGCATCTCCTTCCACTGACATCACCTGCCAGCAGTAAAAATGTCACCATGTGATAAATGTCAGAATGTAAATCAGGGACAGGAAAGATTTTACAATGGGCAAACACTGGCCAAATCATTTATACATAATTATTGTAAAAATGAAGCACTTTTTATGACATTATTTTCACTTTAACCACTTAAGGACCACGGACTTAAACCCCCCTAAAGAGCGGTCCATTTTTGGTTAATTAGGCCACTGCAGCTTTAGGGCCTCGATACAGGGTCATACAACTTTTCTGCCCATGGGCTCTCATCCCTGCTGGGATGTTTGTTTATTTTTTAATAAATATTTATTTCCTTTTTTTATTTTATTCTCCCTCCCCCGTCAGCCAATTACAGCGATCGGCTGGGATGACTATCACAGCGGATGGCTTTAGTGCCTCCCAGGGGGATAGGCGTATCACGCGGCTGTCCCCAGTACAGCGCTGCCTTAGATAGCAGCGCTGTACAGTGTTATTAGACGGCAATTTCGATGTCTAAAGGGGGCCATACACTAGCCGACCAACCAACCAATCGACCATCCAATTTGATTATTATAATCGAATTGGATGAAAATTGATGCTGCCAAGTGCATGCCCGACCGACAAAGCGACCAATTTCGGGACAGAAATTGGCTGCACGGTCGACCTCGCATGCTGGAAGATGTCAGGCCGAAGTTGCGTGGTCGGGTGCGCGGCGGTACGGCGGCCGAATTGCGAACGAGCGCCGAGACGACGAAACCCCCGCCTCTGCCGCCGCAATGAATAAATGTATGTAGTGTCTGTGCATTTATACATTACCTGTCGGGTGTCAGCCTCCACGTGGTTTCCATCCATCTCGCCGGATTCCGCATACACACCGGCGCCGCTAGCGTGTATGCGCCTGTTACTTGGCGAGATGGACGGACACCGTGCGGAAGCTGCTACAGGACAGGTAATGCATAAATGCACTACACTATATATATTTATACATTTTGGGGGCAGCTGTGGGGCAGACGCGGCGGCTCAGCCGATTCCGTGATGATTTGAATTGGACGGGAATCGGCCTGTAATATATGGGCAGATTTGACTAGAGACCAATTGTCTCTTGGTCGAATCTGCCCATAATCGTTCTAATGTATGGCCACCAACAGTCTCCTAGCGGCGATCACCGCTGGGAGACTGATGGCGGAGCGGAGATGTGCGTGCTATGTCCTGCAAAACACGCCCCCAGGACTGCTTGCCGATCGGCGTTAGGTGGTTCTGGGGCTGCCGCCGTGCCAAGTGCTGTGGAGCTGTCTTTTAGTGGTTAAAAGATACCAGAGGTGAACATAGTGTCCATTTACGTACCTGGGGCTTGTTCCAGCCCCCCATAGACTTGTGGGTCTCTCACTATCCTCCCGGTCCTCTTCCTCAATCCGCTATTTGCCCCGCACAGTAGCCTAGTCCCGTACTACTGCGCATGCGTTGGCCTGGTAGCATGCCTCCTTGATCGTGGGCCTGTGAATGGAAGTGACCCGCACACTACATTAAGACTCGTAGATACACATGTGCAAAACTTTCTTGGCTACGGGAGTGCAATCAAGGAGGTGCGTCACCAAGCCAACACATGTGCAGTAGTGCGCGACTTAGCTAAGTTGTGGCACTGTATCGGGCCAAACAGCGGATCGAGGAAGAGGACTGGGAGGACAGCGAAGGATCTACACACCTATGGGGGGCTGGAAGGAGCACCAGGTAAGTAAAAGGACACTATTTATGTACACTTCTGGTATCATTTAAAATCCTAACTGACCTTCTGGGGCTTTTCACTTTTTATTGTTTGTTAAGGAGAAAAGGGTGCTCTACCATTGCTCACACAATTTTCATATCTGATGCAGCTGTTTCAGAAAAGACAGTCACGTGACCCAGAGATGTGTACACAAAGTACACAGATACCAGGAGCATAGAACAGAGCCATCATTTCACCCCACCCACCCACTCCCTCCGCTCCTTCCTGTATAGCCCAGGGCAGAGATGGCCAGGGTAAGCTCTGTGTTCATAGTAAAAGATTTGCTGATGTGCCTTCCCAGCAACTCCTTGACTACATCCTGCAGGAGATGATAGGATAAGGGGAAGACTTTGGACAGAACACAGATTGCTGTTCAACCAATCTGCATATGATATTATCACAGCATTGCAAACCTAGCCAGTCAAGTAATAAAGAAATAATGCTCTCATAGCGCCAAAGTTGAAAAAGATGTCAGAGATGTAGGAAGGTGTGAAATTGGAGAACCCTCTTTCCTGGGAACCAGTTTCCAAAGGGGGTGGGGCAAGTTATTATGCGTGCCATGCCGAGAAATGGGGGGGGGGGGAAGCCGGGAGCTGCACAAAAAATGGACGTGGTCATGGACCAGGATGTGGGTGTGGTAAAGGGTGGAGCCAAATTTAGCAATGGCGGGACATTAGACTAGGACTATGGTAGGGATTAGATTGTGAGTGCCTCTGACACAGGTGCCCCCCAGTTTTAGGTAGTGACAGGGACCCCCCATATTTAGTGACAGGTGCCCCACAGTTTTAGGTAGTGACAGGGACCCCCATGTTTAGTGACAGGTGCCCCCCAGTTTTAGGTACTGAGACGGACCCCCACCCCACTCACCAGGGATTTTATCTGATTGCCATCTGGAGTCGGGAAGGAATTTTTCCCTTTAGGGGCTAATTGGACCATGCCTTGTAAGGGTTTTTTCGCCTTCCTCTGGATCAACAGGGATATGTGAGGGAGCAGGCTGGTGTTGTACTTTATACTGGTTGAACTCGATGGACGTATGTCTTTTTTCAACCAAAATAACTATGTAACTATGTAAGACCTCAGATCAGCGCCGTCCGTCCCCACTGCCTATCATATAACAGACAGTATGCCAGACAGCGTCAGACCTCCGTTCAGCCGCCGACCAGTAAGAAGCGGGCACATGGAACCCACGTGGACACCACGCTGCATATGTGGAAGTGACATATGATATCACTTTCGCATAGCAGTGCGCTGTCTGCAAGGTACTAGCGCCTGCTTCTCACTGATCGCCGGCTGATCGGAGGTCTGACACTGGCTGCTGGCACGCTGCCTGTTACATGATATGCACTGGGAACGGGGGGGGGTTGCTGACGGCCGGGGGGCGGCATTTTTCCCCTATGTGCGGACGCCCATGCCATGCCCGTGTACTGGTGTGGTCAGAATATCACACCCAATGTACTGCAGTGGTCAGACTACCTCACACAGACAAGGTCCAGGCCAAGAGGGAGAATGGGAATGCCCCAGCCTCTGGGTATGGAACTCTCCCCGGGGGCTTCCCCTCACCCGGCCATATGCAGAGCAGTGCGAGCGGAAGCAAGGTCCACAACTCACCTGTTAGCGCCGCAGGGAACTTCAGCATTTCTCCTCCACATTGCACAGTTCAGCATCTCCTTTCTGATCCCTCTAGTGGCAGCTCTCATTTCTGCGTCGCTGGAGGAGTCATAGAGGAGACATTGTACAGTGGGACGTAGAGGAGACATGCTGAAGTTCCCAGCGACGGTGACAAGTGAGTTGTACCCTCGCTTCCTGCTCTGCACCACTCTGCATATGGGTTGGCTACATATGGGCAGAGTGTAGATAGAATCACACACCAGTATGAGAGTAGTTCCTGGATCCTTGAAGCAAGGATCGGGTCCCCGATAGGCCCTAAAATGATCGTCAGTAGTTACGGTCAGATGTCTGTATGTGCGTGATGGGACAATACATTAGTACTGTTCCTGGTATAAGCCTGTGTGTGGACCTTTCCTTTGATTTTCTACCATACGTGGAGGTCATCTATCTATACTAGGGGAGGGGAGGCTACCTAATCTTGGGGGGCACTTCATAAGAGGGGGCTACATAACACTGGGATCACATCTGGCTATATATTCTGGTGAGTACCTAATATTGGGGGCACATCTGGTTATCTATATTGGAATGTGGGAGGCTACCTAATCCTAGGGGGCACATCTGGCTATCATTATTGAGAGGGCCACCTCTGGCTACCTATGCTGCGGTGGGGGAGGCTGTCCAATAGTGTACTTGGCAGGGGTCTTCCTAATACTCTGGGCACATTTGCTACCTATACTGAGGCGAGCAGGCACAATTTTTTTTTTTGGGGGGGGGGGGGTGTACTTTGGAACCTCTACCTCTAGTGCTGGAGAACCTGATTTCGCCCCTGCCCACAGACCCTTAGTCGTCAGATTACCTCACCCACTGTAATGCAGTTGCCAGCCTCGCCCACTGTACTGGAGTGGTAGACTACCTCACCACCGTACTGGTGTGTGGTTATACCTTACCTTAACATCTACCCACTATTCAAGAGCGTCAGCCAAGCTTTAATCAATAAAATATAACAAACAAAATAATATAGTATGCATTATAATACAATGATTTGCATTCCTATTTGTCTTTCAGTACAGTAATTGCTATGTTGCTATTCTACTGCAGTGTGCTCTTATTATGTATGAAGAGAACACTGTTCCCAACCTACAGAGCTGCAGAGATGACTACATCTCTTATGTAACACTAAATAAAACAATATTTACGATTTAACCAATAACCGAGACTTCACGCTACGAAATCTAATTAGTGCAGGTACTGACTCATGGCGATATAGCAAGTTACATGTCTTCACACATTCTACTTCTGTATTACCCTTATTTCACATAATATTAGAATGTACCCAGATTTTGTCTTCAGCAGATGTAGTGTCTGTTGGCATTTCTGTCCATCCTTTATTAGTGGCATATGAAGCTTGCAGTTAGGTCATGCTACTTAGCTCTGCTGCATAGTGCACTTATCTGTATGGAGACAAACTGTTCTCAGAGTTGTGAGCTGCAGCGATGACTACTGGTTATGTAACAGTAAATAAAACTGCAGCCCTACAAATAACCTACACTTAATGCTATAAATTATAAATAGCGCATGTACTGACTCATGGTTCTACTGTGTTAGTGAAATCATTTCATCAATTCTACTTTTATATAACCCTCAGCCTACATAAAGTATAATTTGGTGTTCTTATGGAATGAACTTTTTAAAACAGAGCTGAAGTCAAAACTGAAAGTCCTCCTGTCTACAAGACAAATGAAAAAGGCAATGATTTGAAGCACTGGCTTTTTATGCATGTTGTGTGAAATATATCAGGATTTACAATGTCCAATGTTTTGTGCATTGCACATACTCCATGTTTTTATTATTTTATTGGTTACTACCTTGCTGACTGGGTTTGCAAACTTGACTTCCTGTCTTAATATCAGAGGCAGCTCAGTTAGACAGAATAGCAGTCTGTGAACTGTTCAAACCCCATTCCCATTATCACTGCGCATTGTCCTTTCCTGTCCTCGTTCCTCCCCCTCTTTAAAAATGTTGACATTTGGCTTAAAGGGATACTTAAACCCCCAAATAGCAGTTTTTCTTACCTGGGGCTTCTTGCAGCCCCCTGCAGTCATCCTGCGCCCGCGTCATTCTTCTGCAACCCTCCAGCTAGCAGCAGGGACCCCCTCAAAGCTGGCTGGTCGTGACCAGCTGGAGGCTACTGCACATGTGCGCCTCCGAGCTGCGTACACCCCGATTGCATTTCTGTCATCAGGAGCGTTATGCGCAGTAGCCTTTTTCCCATACTGCAAAAAGGGTGTCTGCGGGCTTCAGGCAATTGATGTAGCACAGGGAGTTCCTATGGTAGAAAGGGTCACCAATCCTCCAGGTAAATCAGATCAATCCATGCATATCCCATAAGGAACTCAACCCTCAGCGGATTCTTATCCAACGATTTCCCAAGACATGAAGGCAGGGATTATGTGAGAGAACTGTTGAGGAAGGAGGCCTGGTGGATGGACAAGCTGGGGACGCAGTCACCAGGAGGCCTGAACGAGTATTTTAGTCTCAGGTGTTTCCTCTAGTGATAGCTGTTCATAGGGTTAATGTTGCAGTGAGATTTGGAACCTGCCCCCTAATGTTGGGCATGGCGATTTAAAATGTTTCTATAAATTTTGTATTCCTGTGATGCACTTGAGAAAGGGCACCTCGGCCGAAAACGTTGTGCTGGTTGTTTTATGCTTTAAATACCTATTCAATATTGAAATAAATGGAAATCGTTGGATAAGGATCCGCTGAGGGTTGAGTTCCTTATGGGATATGCATGGATTGATCTGATTTTTCCCATACTGCACATGTGCACATGAGGAGACACATGGCCAGTCAGCTTTAACGGGGTCCCCGCTGCTTGCTGGAGGGTTGCAGAAGGACGGCACGGTCACAGGGTGACTGCAAGGAGCTGCAAGAAGTCCCAAGTAAGTAAAGGCCTGTACACACTGCTGCGCTTTTAAAATCACATGCGATTTTTAAATCACAAGCCTTCATGAGAATAGGAAAAGCGCATCGCGCCAGTGTGTACAGGTCTTTGCGATTTTCATTATTTTTCAAAAGACCTTGCAATTAAACAGCGCATGCGATTTGAAAAGCGCATCGCAAGCGCAGCAGTGTGTACAGGCCCTAAAACTGCATTTTTTTTTTTTTTACTTTAGATCGCCTTTAAGTCAAATTTTCAGACAGGAAGAGGCAGGCTTGCTGCAATGTTCCCGCCTATCACCCTCCTACTCTCTCCTCTTCCCTGCTCCATTCACTCCCCTAGAGGAATAAGGAGGGAGCACCGCAGCAAGCCTGCCTCTTCCTCTCGGAAAACTTGACTTTATCAAAAAAACTAAATTTTTATGGAGGGATTATGGGAACCAGGAGGAATGAGGAGAGGAACAGAATTCGCATAGAGGTATGTGGATCGAGCTTGAACATACCTCTGTGCATAGGTAGCTTTGTCCCTGGTCTGTTATTCCTTAAAAATTAAATACATCATTCAGTTGCAACTTAAATAGTAAAATTAGATTTACTTACCCATCTGTGATGGGGATGTTTCGGAGTGTCCTGATACGCTGCTAGGGGCTGGTTGAAGCCCCGGGTAAGTACATTTCATCTTTCCCCTCCCCAGCTCAGATGTCCTTTAAAGGATACCCGAAGTGACGTGTGACATGAGATAGACATGAATATGTACAGTGCCACACACAATAATAACTATGCTCTGTTCCTTTTTTACTTTCTCTGCCTGAAAGAGTTAAATATCAGGTATGTAAGTGGCTGACTCAGTTCTGACTCAGACAGGAAGTGACTACAGTGTGACCCTCACTGATAAGAAATTCCAACTATAAAAAGCAGAAAATGGCTTCTGAGAGCAGGAAAGAGATAAAAAGGGTCAATAGTTCATAGATTTTAGCTCTGGCATACTTTAATGAATGTGTCATTGAGAAAGGTCATAGGAGAAGGAAGATAAATACAATTGTTTGTTTCATTAGCTTCAGGTGTCCTTTAAAAAACACAAGCACAGATAACTAATGCTTTTTAATTCACAAGTCCTAAAATGGTTCAGAAGTGTTGAATTTATTCAGTTGAATGCAGCCTGCGGGCAGCTCTATAAAAATTATTTTTAGTGACTACCAGTAGTTACCATACATATTCTACTTAATGCCACTACACAAAATGTTTCCCAATAAAAATTGCATAATCCTTTTTATTGTGTGGTTTTATATACCTAAATGATGGCCTTTAGAAATGAGATGAGAACATTGTGCATGTAGTGAGTTGTAATATGTAACACGACTGTTGCATTAGCATCGTCTGTCTGTATTGCTCCATGGTAACCAGTTACCTTTTCTATTACAACACTGGAGACTTTTTTATTGTTCTTTTTTTATTTGTTTATTTAGACTGTCCTGATACACAACACCCCTTTACTGGTAAAATTCTGTGGTTTTATAGAAAATATTTTCCCTCTTATTTGTGTTGCTGACTTGGTGGCCTATTTATAAAGCATTGTTAAAGCACTGACCTGTGTTTATTGCTGATTTAATAGGAAATTCCACTCTGGTTGTGAAATATTTGGTGCTTTCTGTTTGGCTGTTTATACAGTGAGAATGAAAGGCTTAAGTTGGCCATACATCTAGCTATTTCACGGTCCAATCAAGATTTCGTTTCAATAATTCTATCGAATGGGATGAAAATAACACAACATCCACTCAATTGATGATTGGATTAATTGAAGGCTGAAATTGGTTGAATGCATCAATCGAGGTTGCTGCAAAATCTTGGTCGAAAGTGCATGTCGATAATGGCGTTTGATATCGCGATGGCGTCCCCCAAAGTGTGAAATGTTGTGTGTCGCACCCCTAGGTGCCAGTGCTGTGTAAATTTTCACTTACCTGCCATCGCCCACATTACCAAGTGCCTGTACCATGTGGCACCAGGCGCATGTGTGTGATGTCACTCATGCCACAAGGTACATGTCTCAGGTGGTACAGCAATTGCAGTCATTAGGGACGATGCCAGGAATGGCATCAGCAGGACAGATGAGAATTTACACGGAGACCAGGAAGGCGGTGGAGGTGGCGTCGCTAAGCCAATTCCAAGTAGATTTCATATTGAAATCTATAGGGCATTGGTCTGCGGTGTATGGACAGGCAACAGATCTCTCTCTGACCAGATTTGATCAGAGAGAGATCTGTCTCTTGGTCGATCTTGGTTCACTGTATTTCTAACAGAAACTGGCCAAAAAGGAGTACTAAGAATTGCTGTCAGTCAATGGACTAGTGCAGGTGTTGAAGATGATTAGCAATGGATGCCACCCTGTCCAGCTACTTACTTCCTATAGCAATGTGGAGAGTCTCATGACAGCAGCACTCCAAACAAGATACTCAAGAGTCCTGCTGCCATGGTTTAACAAAGTGCAATTTGAGCTTGAGGTGAATTCTGTACATTTTTAGTTGGCTGCAGACTGAAATGGAGAGATAATGTAATGTCAAACTGTAAAATCTATGTGTATGGGACTTTTATAAGGAAAGTGGAATTCAGTCTTTTCTTGGCTTGTCCAATTTATTGAATTTATTGGCAGTCGTAAAAAGGAGAAGGCGGGTAGAGTGACTACTTTCCCATGCTGCTTTGCTGCTGGAGACATTGGTTTCCTGTAGCTGTAAGTAAAGCAGAGTGGAGCCTTGCATTGATTTTACCAACTTGGAGAATGCAAAGTGCAAGTAAATGTGAGAAAGCATCTGCCAACGCCTTCCTTCTGCAGACTGTATTTGTGAGTATGCCTGACAAATGCATGTTGGGAGATTTCACCCGCAATTGGTATAGGCAGCTCTGCTTAGTCTCTTCCTCACTACATCCATTATAATGCCTGGCACACACCATGCAATTTCCTGTCAGATCAGTGGGTCGAATAGAAAATTTCTGATCGGTCCAATCAGGTTTCCGATTGATTTTCCAATCAATTTTGTACAGAAGTGATTCGAAAATTGATCGGAAAAACGATCGGAAATCTGGACCTGTTAGAAATTATCGATTCGACCTGTTGATCTGAAAATTGTATAGGATGAACCAGGCATAACCGTTCACAAATGAGGGCAATGTTAGCTGACACTGGCACACGTGTGTGAGCAATGCATCTGAAGTGTGCATGCCCATGTCGTTCCTGGCTGCGGCTGCTGTGCAGGTGTGTGGAAGGGGACAGGTATGTACCAGAGAAGTCCTTGGGCTTCCTCTTGATTGGTCTCAGTCAGATTAGAGAGACTATAAAGTGAAAAATAAACTGTTTACCGATCTTCTAATCAAAGAAGGTTATAATAACTTCCTTGTCTGTTTCCTCTAATGCAGTACCTAAGCCCCGCTTGTGCCAATTTCTGGTGTGTAGCACTGCCCCCTTTTAGACGTGTGCCATGGCACTCTCTAGCGGAGACAGAGAGTGCCACAGAACGTCCCAGCATTTATCTTAAAGGGGGCAGTGCTATACGCCAGAAGTCTTTGCACTCGGGGCTTACAGACTGATTAGAAGATTGGTAAAACATTTATTTTTCAGTTTACAATCTCTTTAATCTGACTGAATCCAATTGAGAGAAAGCTGAAGAACGTATCCTCTGGCGCATACACTGTTCCCTTTCATGCTTCTGGATACGCCGCTCACGCACACATGCCACTGTCAGCAAACACCGCCCTTTGGTGATTTGTACAAAAGTTACAGAGCTGTAATGAGGTAGAGACTAAGCAGAGCTGCCTATACCATTTGCGAATGAAATCTCCCAGCATGCATCTGTGAGGCATACTCACAAGAACAGTCTGCAGAAAGGAATTCTTACAAGAATAGGAAGTAAACTGATATGTCTAATTGCAGTTTTCATGCTAATGGAATTCCGACACATAAACGATATGATTAGTATGTATATTGTCCGCTGCCTATAGGTCTGCTTTCCTTTCATAATCTGACTAGTCTCCTCTCTATCTAATTTAAGATACATTAAAACTAAGAATGAACCAGCACAATGGGAAACCGTACTTCTCGCAGAAAAACTCTTCCAGATAATGGCATAGAAGATAAAACGCACATTGGTGGGGAAGAATCTACACACGTGAATAAAGGTGCCACATGTTGCCCCTCAGAAGTTACATCAAATACACCACAAATAAGCCCTCCCGATGATATCACTGAATACAGCAAAAAAGTATTTTATAAATTTGTCATCCTTCATTCTGAAATGGATGAGATGGAGGCCCTCAGAATAAAGAACCTGCTACAAGACACTTTCCACATCAAGCCCGGTCTGGTGTTTGCAGAAATGCCTGCAGGACAACTTATATTACAAGCCCTGGACGATGCAGTGAATGGATCAGCCTGGACTATAATACTGCTCACTGGGAACCTTCTCCGGGAGGCCTGGTGTGAGTTCCAGTCCCATGCCACGTTAATTAATTCCATCCACATGTCTCATAAACATAACACTGTGATCCCAATAAGACCCAAAGACAATTACCTGCCAAGAGACAAGACACCCTTCCCAATAAATCTCATTAACGCCTTGGAAGAAGGGAGTTCAGAGTTCACTCAGCTAGTGGAAAGAACCTTCCAGGAATCTGTCTATCAGAAGCAGTATGCAATATGGAAGGCTGAAAAAGAAAGCTCAGGACAGAGAGAACTGTAACATGTACATAAAGCAAAGTCCATGTTATCCGGAATTCAGGCAACCGGAAGTCTCAACTAACCGGCATGCATGATAGATAACCTTTAAAAAACTTATCGAACCTCCAGCGATGTCTAGCAGCCTTTCTGCAGCTCCTAGCAGGCTCCTAGAGGCTTCCTGGCATCCGTGCACACAAGTTGGTATGTGTCATGACCCAATGCGGGCCAGGTAACACGCGGCTTCTGAGCATGGAGGAAGCTGGTGCAGGTAGGCTGTTAGACGTAACTGGAGGCTCGGTAAGTGTTTCAGGGGATGTTTGTGCTTTTTTGGCTGGTTGCTCAAGCAACCGGCAAGTACATGTATCCACAATACCGAAACGACACAGCGCTCACCACCTCTTAAAAAAGTTTGTCCAGTATGCAGCTAGCTGCCACACAGAGTAAAACTTAGCAGTCCTCCTCACAAGCTTGTAACAATTCACAGCAGCGCCTCTGGAATGAGAATCTGTGCAGCGTTAAACCTGTATCAAGATAAAAATGCGCACATAGCGGGTAACCTCCAAAACACTTGTACACCCTGTGCATAAATCAACACACAATGTGCTCGGGATAACGGCCACCGCATGCAGGACAAGGGGTCACGCTCCCCCCCTCAATCTCCTGCTCACCAGATCACTGCTTGATAATCAGGCAAGCCCCTGATAATCAGGCAAGCCCCTGATGAGTCACGCCCTTAGTGATGAAACGCGTAGGGCGGAGCCTGGATACGCACGCTGTCACTAGTCCAAACACGGAACACGGAAGAAGGTCTTCTCCAGCGCTGAGACGGGGAAACCTGGAGGGCGCCTATGCCGGTTGAGTCGGCTATGTGAGATGTGCTTTTATTGATCTTATATTTGGTACGTTTATTTTTACTGGGGGCTAGACCCATATTAAAAAGATTTTATGCTATGCAAGGCGAATTTCTATTTTTATTCTAGTTGTCTGCTGCAGCATTTGTCTATGTGCCTGATTATCAAGCAGTGATCTGGTGAGCAGGAGATTGAGGGGGGGAGCGTGACCCCTTGTCCTGCATGCGGTGGCCGTTATCCCGAGCACATTGTGTGTTGATTTATGCACAGGGTGTACAAGTGTTTTGGAGGTTACCCGTTATGTGCGCATTTTTATCTTGATACAGGTTTAACGCTGCACAGATTCTCATTCCAGAGGCGCTGCTGTGAATTGTTACAAGTACATGTATCCGGCATCAGACGATCCCCGCTGGTGGCAGAATCCAGGGACTCTGCTGTATGTATTAACCACTTGCCGACCGCCCACAGCCGATGGGTGGCTGCAAGGGCTGGGCCCAAACGACCGCAATACGCCCATCGGCGGTGGCGGGGGGAGTGGTTATGCGACGATCGGGTCATGCGTGATGCGATCAGCCACCGGCGACAGGCTCCGCCCCCCTTGCGCAGTAACCCGCCGGCCGTTCGGAAGCGCCGGCGGGTTACTAGCTGCCCGATCGCCGCATACAAAGTGTATAATACGCTTTGTAATGTATACAAAGCGTATTATACAGGCTGCCTCCGGCCCTGGTGGTCTCAATGATCGAGAGACCACCAGGGCAGGCTGCAGCCACCAAGGTAAGCACCCAAGCACACTGATCTGCCCCCCCCCTTCCCTCTGATCGCCCACAGCACCCCTCAGACCCCCCCTGCCCACCCCTCAGACCCCTGTTTGCACCCAATCACCCCCCTAATCACCCATCAATCACTCCCTGTCACTATCTGGCAACATTATTTTTAGGATTAGGTCCTAAACAGCCCCTTGGGGGCTCCTGATCACCCCCCCCACACACACACACACTCTCAGATCCTCCCCAGACCCCCCCCCCCCCCGTGTACTGTATACATCTATCCTACCCTGTAATCACCTGTCAATCACCCGTCAATCACCACCTGCCACTGCCACCTTTCAGATCAGACCCTAACCTGCCTCTTACGGGCATCTGATCATCCACGCACACCATCAGATCGCCTGCAGACCCACCCTCAGATCACCTCCAAAGTGCATTGTTTACATCTGTTCTGCCATCTACTCACCCCCTGTCATCACCTGTCACTGCTAGATCAGACCCTAATCTGCCTCTTGGGCACCCAATCACCAACCCACACCCTCAGAACGCCCTCAGACCCCAGCCCTGATCACCTCGCCAGTGCATTGCTTGCATCTATTCCCCCCTCTAATCACACCTTGAGACACCCATCAATCACCTCCTGTCACCACCTGTCACCCCCTAGCACACCTACCCAGCAGATCAGGCCCTAATTTGCCCCGTGTGAGCTCCTGATCACTCGGCCAAACCCTCAGATCCCGCTCAGACCCCCTTCCGATCACCTCCCCAGTGCATTGATTGCATCTATTTTCCCCTCTAATCACCCCCTGAGACACCCATCAATCACATGCCAATGTTCTCTGCTGCCATGTCACGATTTGAGAACATCCTGCGCTTCCTGCTCTTCAGTGCCAATACAACCTGTCATCTAAGAGGCCACCCTGCTTATGACCGGTTCCTCAAAATTCGCCCCCTCATAGACCACCTGTCATCAAAATTTGCAGATGCTTATACCCCTGAACAGTCATTTTGAGGCATTTGGTTTCCAGACTACTCGTGGTTTTGGGCTCCTAAAATGCCAGGGCAGTATAGGAACCCCACAAGTGACCCCATTTTAGAAAAAAGACACCCCAAGGTATTCCGTTAGGTGTATGACGAGTTCATAGAAGATTTTATTTTTTGTCATAAGTTAGCGGAAATTGATTTTTATTGTTTTTTTACACAAAGTGTAATTTTCCACTAACTTGTGACAAAAAATAAAATCTTCTATGAACTCACCATTCACCTAATGGAATACCTTGGGGTGTCTTCTTTCTAAAATGGGGTCACTTGTGGGGTTCCTATACTGCCCTGGCATTTTAGGGGCCCTAAACCGTGAGGAGTAGTCTAGAAACCAAATGCCTCAAAATGACCTGTGAATAGGACGTTGGGCCCCTTAGCGCAGTTAGGGTGCAAAAAAGTGCCACACATGTGATATCGCCGTACTCAGGAGAAGTAGTATAATGTGTTTTGGGGTGTATTTTTACACATACCCATGCTGGGTGGGAGAAATCTCTCTGTAAATGGACAATTGTGTGTAAAAAAAACAAACAAGAAATTGTCATTTACAGAAATATTTCTCCCACCCAGCGTGGGTATATGTAAAAATACACCACAAAACACATTATACTACTTCTCCTGAGTAAGGCGGTACCACATGTGTGGCACTTTTTTGCACCCTAACTGCGCTAAGGGGCCCAAAGTCCAATGAGTACCTTTAGGATTTCACAGGTCATTTTGCGACATTTGGTTTCAAGACTACTCCTCACGGTTTAGGGCCCCTAAAATGCCAGGGCAGTATAGGAACCCCACAAGTGACCCCATTTTAGAAAGAAGACACCCCAAGGTATTCCGTTAGGTGTATGACGAGTTCATAGAAGATTTTATTTTTTGTCACAAGTTAGCGGAAATTGATTTTTATTGGTTTTTTTTTCCACAAAGTGTCAATTTCCACTAACTTGTGACAAAAAAAAAATCTTCTATGAACTCACCATACGCCTAACAGAATACCTTGTGGTGTTGTGTTTCTAAAATGGGGTCACTTGTGGGGTTCCTAAACTGCCCTAACATTTTAGGGGCCCTAAACCGTGAGGAGTAGTCTTGAAACCAAATGTCTCAAAATGACCTGTGAAATCCTAAAGGTACTCATTGGACTTTGGGCCCCTTAGCGCAGTTAGGGTGCAAAAAAGTGCCACACATGTGGTATCGCTGTACTCAGGAGAAGTAGTATAATGTGTTTTGGGGTGTATTTTTACACATACACATGCTGGGTGGGAGAAATCTCTCTGTAAATGGACAATTGTGTGTAAAAAAATCAAAACATTGTCATTTACAGAAATATTTCTCCCACCCAGCGTGGGTATATGTAAAAATACACCACAAAACACATTATACTACTTCTCCTGAGTAAGGCGGTACCACATGTGTGGCACTTTTTTGCACCCTAACTGCGCTAAGGGGCCCAAAGTCCAATGAGTACCTTTAGGATTTCACAGGTCATTTTGCGACATTTGGTTTCAAGACTACTCCTCACGGTTTAGGGCCCCTAAAATGCCAGGGCAGTATAGGAACCCCACAAGTGACCCCATTTTAGAAAGAAGACACCCCAAGGTATTCCGTTAGGTGTATGACGAGTTCATAGAAGATTTTATTTTTTGTCACAAGTTAGCGGAAATTGATTTTTATTGGTTTTTTTTTCCACAAAGTGTCAATTTCCACTAACTTGTGACAAAAAAAAAATCTTCTATGAACTCACCATACGCCTAACAGAATACCTTGTGGTGTTGTGTTTCTAAAATGGGGTCACTTGTGGGGTTCCTAAACTGCCCTAACATTTTAGGGGCCCTAAACCGTGAGGAGTAGTCTTGAAACCAAATGTCTCAAAATGACCTGTGAAATCCTAAAGGTACTCATTGGACTTTGGGCCCCTTAGCGCAGTTAGGGTGCAAAAAAGTGCCACACATGTGGTATCGCTGTACTCAGGAGAAGTAGTATAATGTGTTTTGGGGTGTATTTTTACACATACACATGCTGGGTGGGAGAAATCTCTCTGTAAATGGACAATTGTGTGTAAAAAAATCAAAACATTGTCATTTACAGAGATATTTCTCCCACCCAGCATGGGTATGTGTAAAAATACACCCCAAAACACATTATACTACTTCTCCTGAGTACGGCAATACCACGTGTGGCACTTTTACCTAAATGCGCTAAGGGGCCCAAAAACCAATGAGCACCTTTAGGCTTTACAGGGGTGCTTACAATTTAGCACCCCCCAAAATGTCAGGACAGTAAACACACCCCACAAATGACCCCGTTTTGGAAAGTAGACACTTCAAGGTATTCAGTGAGGTCCATGGTGAGTCCGTGGCAGATTTCATTTTTTTTTTTGTCACAAGTTAGCAGAAATGGAAAGTTTTTGGTCTCAAAGTGTCATTTTCCGCTAACTTGTGACAAAAAATAAAATCTTCTATGAACTCACCATGCCTCTCAGTGAATACTTTGAGATGTCTTCTTTCCAAAATGGGGTCATTTTGGGGGTATTTGTACTATTCTGGAATTTTAGCACC
This sequence comes from Hyperolius riggenbachi, assembly GCF_040937935.1. Taxonomy (NCBI): domain Eukaryota; kingdom Metazoa; phylum Chordata; class Amphibia; order Anura; family Hyperoliidae; genus Hyperolius; species Hyperolius riggenbachi. Next base: position 548,077,884 of record NC_090646.1, read on the forward strand.
TTATGAAACCTGACAGGTGCTCAGAAAAGTCAGAGATGCTTCCAAATGGGAAAATTCACTTTTTGCACCATAGTTTGTAAACGCTATAACTTTTACCCAAACCAATAAATATACACCGAATGGTTGTTGTTTTTTTTATCAAAGACATGTAGCACAATAAATTTGGACAAAAATGTATACAGAAATTTTACTTTATTTGACAAATTTTATCACAGAAAGTAAAAAAAAAATCATTTTTTTGACAAAATTCATGTCTTTTTTGATGAATATAATAAAAAGTAAAACTCGCAGCAGCAATCAAATAGCACCAAAAGAAAGCTGTATTAGTGACAAGAAAAGGAGGTAAAATTCATTTAGATTGTAGGTTGTATGACCGAGCAATAAACCGTTAAAGCTGCAGTGGTCTGAATGGAAAAAAAGGCTCTGGTCCTTAAAGTGAACCTAAAGTCACTAAAAAAAAATGAGATTAACTCACCTGGGGCTTCCCTCAGCCCCCTGCAGCCGATCGGTGCCCTCGCAGCTCCGCTCCGATGTCCCAGGACCCGCCGGCGAGCACTTCCGGTTTGGCCGTCACCGGCCGACAGGCATGGGAACGCGAGTGATTGTTCGCGTTCCCAGCCTGTATATCGCCCCCTATGCTGCTATTGCGGCCAGGAGGTCGCAATAGCAGCATAGGGGGCGATATACAGGCTGGGAACGCGAACAATCACTCGCGTTCCCATGCCTGTCGGCCGGTGACGGCCAAACCGGAAGTGCTCGCCGGCGGGTCCTGGGACATCGGAGCGGAGCTGCGAGGGCACCGATCGTCTGCAGGGGGCTGAGGGAAGCCCCAGGTGAGTTAATCTCGTTTTTTTTTTAGTGACTTTAGGTTCACTTTAAGGGGCGAAAAGACTGTGGTCCTTAAGTGGTTAAGGTGGCCATACACTTATGGATGGCTACCAGATTCGACCCTGTCAGATCAAGTCTGATCTGAGAAAGATCTATTACAGGCACACACTAGGCATAGACTTTTAATAGATTTCATTATTGTTCAATGCAATGTAACGCTATGGCCGTCTATCTGCCGCCGATCCAGACCCACCGATATCTTCCATCCCGAGGGATCAACTGATTTGATTGATTTTGGCTGAAAATCAATCAGGCATCAATTTCTAGCATATTCAGTCAGAGTGATAGAACCAATTGGATATTGATGGGAAAAAAATCAATAGGTGTATGGCTACCTTTATAGATAAATAGATAGATTGATCACTTTTTACATGTGTTCTTGAACCTGGGTTATTTGGGATATTTGTCCTGGTGATATGCACCAGCCTGCAATTATCTTCTGTTCTCATGAATATTGCTCATTGTACATTTTATGTTAACAGTAGACAAATATAAAAGCCTTCTGATTAACGCCGGGACATTTAGTGCTTGTATTTTTCCTTCTTGCCAGTGGCGTAGTAGCCTACACCATGAGTACAGGAGAGTGCCACTTTCCACCATCTGTGAAGATGCTCAGCAATGTCGGCTCTGTAAAGCTCCAATTTATTATGTGCTGGCTCAGAATCCTACCACTTCCTATCCATCCCAACCCAATGAAGCTCATTATTTCAGTCTCGCTATACTGTGATAGCAGAAAGTGTAACACTGCGCGCTTCTCAAACCATCTGCCACACACTAAGCTCCTTCTTGCTGCAGTTGAATGCAGGCGAATGCGGTCACTGTAACCCCACACGTCAGTGCTTGACACATGTTACGGCACCCTACAGCAAAAAGCTTAATTGTATCATTGCAGTGGTGGTCTAATGCTATTCCAACAATAAGGCCCCTAAGTGCAGCCGCACTGTTCCTGCGCAGTAGCACGGACCCGCACAGGCTTCGGGGGGAAAATCCAAGCCAGATCGGGTCCATGATACTTCGCAGGTACAGACAGAACACACGTGCACAGTAGCACGGACCTGCTCAGGATTCGGTGGAAAAAGCTTCAGAGTCAGATTGGATCTGTGCTACTGCGCAAATGCAGATGGCACACACATGCGTAGTGGCACGGACTCGACCTGGACTTGTCTTTTTCTGCCGAAGCCTGAGTGGGTCCATGCTACTGCGCATGAGGGAGCTGTCAATGAGCAGCTTTGCGGACGGTACAGCACTGGGATGGCCAGAGTAGGACGATGGGGAAGACTCTGGAGGATCCAAAGGCTTCCCTCTGCCATGGTGACTCCTTTGGTGCACTTTTTTGCAAACATGGCAGTTTGCTGCCCGGTCACTTTGGCACAGGGTAAGCTGAATGATGGCTCACCCTGCTGGCGTTGAAATTTCAGGCGGCGTTACTTACTTTCCCCCTCCGAGTCATATCAACTCGGAGAGAGATGTAATTCGAGGTCCCGCAATCGCCGGAACCCCGAATTTCGACTGCATAGACCGCAAACTAAAGCATTGCGGCTATAGCAGCGTCCAATTCAGGCGCTCACACTTTTTCATTCACAGGTTTCATTTAAACTATAGCTGCATGATCTGACAGCAGAAAATGCTTTCTAATACTAGGCACACACGATGCAATTTTCAGACAGATTTACTGTCAGATAGATTATTTCCAACATGTCTGATCTGATTTCCGATCGATTTTTTAAAATTATTTTTCATAGAATAAATCGCTTGAAAAATTTATTGGAAATCAGATCGGACCTGTTGGAAATAACTGATCTGACAGTAAATGTGTCTGAAAATTGCATTGTGTGTACCTAGCATTATAGTAGATCACCACTGTCGGCAAGTCTGCCCTGAATGGGCACCTTGGCCGAGTCCCATCTACGGTGTGTACAAGGCTTAGCAACCGATCCCCAATGTTGTAAGTTCGCCCCACCTCCCCCAATAGAACATGTACAGCATTCACACCAATAGAACAGGAAGGACTGATTGGCAGATCAGATGTGTCTGTAAAACAATGAAACCGTTGTAGAATATTTCCAGAAATGGCACAAATGATCTTTCTGCGCAACAGTTATGCTAGGTATACACTATAAGATAGTTTGGCAGATAGATGGTTCGATAGATAATTTCTGTCATGTCCGATCTTATTTTCAATTGTTTTTCTGATCGATTTTTCATAGAAGTGAATGGAAATTGGTAAGAAAAGATAAGAAAATCAATTGAAAAATCGATCGGACAGTAAGGGCTCATTCACACCAGTGCGCTTCTGTCCGCTTTTTTTCAGCAACATGTATCTTAATCAGCTAAAAAATCTTGTGTGTACCTAGCATTAGTGAAAGTGTGTACGCTTTGGAACAGAAATATTCGGGAAGGAAGCGGAGGCTTCATCATGTCCCAATCAGATTGGGTGGGAATATCTATTGTGGTATCTCTTTATTGCAAGACATCAGGGCTCCTCTAGAGGTTTGCACTACACATCCATATCCAGACTTATATAACTGCTTTCACTACTGAAACACACTTTCAAAATTGTAATGGGAAGTGAGAACAATATGCAGACACAGCGTCTTCTGCAGTTATTACACCATCTATGTAAGCAGGTCACATTTAAGTGGACCTGAACTCTTGCATAGGACAAAAGGAAAGCATAGAGAAATGCGCCCTGCATGTATTTTAAGAGTTTAGCCTGTCTAATTCCCCCTCATGTGTGACTAATCACAAGTTGTAATTTGATCCCTGAGCTGTGGCAGCCGACTTCCATGGCAGAGAGTAGGTTAAAGAATAGGTAAACACAGGATGTTGACAATATTTCTGCTTCCATGAAAGCAGGAAGTAGACAACCTGCAGATTTATTGCAGGATTTGTATCAGCTGTAAGGGCTTGTTCACATTATGAGCGTTTGCAGATTTTTTTTAAGCTCTGGCGATTTTGCAAATTGCTCTAAAAATGCTTGTGCAACGATTTCCTATGTGAGTGTTCACATTTGAGCGGTCGGATTTTTTTTAAATAGCAAAGGCGCTACATATACTATTTTCTGAGCTTTTTGGCTCAATGGAAGGTATAGGGAAATCGCAAAGCGCTTGAAAAAGCACTTTGTATTGCGATTTCCTGAGCTCTTTGCTAAATAAATACATTGTATTCATTTCCGGGTTAAAGAGTTCACTTCCTGACTGACGTCAGGAAGTGAAAAAACAAGCGCTCCGCAAAAGTGCTTAGAAAAGCGCTTTCTAAGCTGAAATCACTCTGAAAGTGCTTGTAAAAGAGCTTTCAAAATCACTCTATAAATCGCCAGCGCTTGCAATAGTCCTGGCGATTTATAATGCGAAAAAGGCCTAAGGGCTGGTTAACACTGCAAGAACTCTTTCTAAGCGCTTCTGATTTTAAAAGTAATTTAATTCTAATGTAATACAACGCGTGTGTGTTCTCACATAGCACTGCATTAGAAAGAGCTTTACAAATCATTAGTGCTTAAAAAGCTCTTGCAGTGTGAACCAGCTGTAACAAAGAAACATTTTTTTAAAGGTTATTAATCTATTGGTTATCTTTTAGAGCAGAGAGGAAGTTCTGAGTTCAGGTCTGCTTTAAGCTGAATTAGCTAATAAAGTGCTATTCCACTTCACTGCTGATTTGTTCATTACTGAAACAGTAACTCGCAAAGTCTGTAGTATCTTGGCAGCGTCTCCTCTGGATAATCTGCTATGCTTGTCGTGGTTCCAAATGCTCAGTTCATGTTCAGCTGGTTGCTTGGCAGTTGATGTTTTGTTTTTCTGCTATGCTCACCAGGCCTGCACTAGGTGTTCCCTGCGCAAGCTGTGGTCCATGACTATTTCTGGACATCTAAAAATATGGTACAGCTCCACTCTACACTACTTACGCGTGGCCTTATAGCCATTCTTACAGCAGAACTAAAAGTTTCCAACAAACTCACACTGCAAATAGAGACCAGTCCATGTTGTGAAGAAAAACAGATCAAATAATTTTACTCTAAGAATTGTATTTATTTATGTATTTATATAGCGCCGCCATATTATGCAGCGCTGTACAGAGTATATTGTCTTGTCACGAATAACATCTTTTGCTGGCAGTGAATTAGCAGACAGGAAAGCTTACAGCAAGTTTGGGTGGTTGGGTGTCTATGTGAGAGAATAAGTTACTATATGGTACGGTTTTCTCTATGGACCGAACCATAATGGAACAACATATATATTGAATTGATTTATATGATTTATATAGCGCCAGCATCTTGTACAACAGCATGCAGGGTATAACAATACAACATAAACAATAACAGTTAATACACAAGACATAAGTGGATAACAGCTAATGCAGTGAACAAATTAACTACATAATTTACACAGGGGTGGGAGGTATGCACACCCATTACACCATTGTGAGTTAAAAGGGAAGAGAGCCCTGGCCAAAAGGCCTTACAGTCTAAAGATTTACTGTAAAGGAAATCTAAACTGAGGAGGATATGGATTTTTCCTTTTAAAATAATACCAGTTGCCTGACTATCCTGCTGATCCTGTGTCTCTAATACTTTTAGCCACAGCCCCTCAACAAGCATGCAGATCAGGTGCTCTGACTGAAGTCAGACTGGATTAGCTGCATGCTAATGCAGGTGTGTGATTCAGCCACCACTGCAGCCAAAGAGATCAGCAGGACTGACAAGCAACTGGTATTGTTTAAAAGGAAACATTTATATCCATCTCAGTTTAGGCTCCCTTTAAGGTATAGGACAATAGGTAAAGAGAAGCTGTGTATGGGGTGGTAGAAATGGTAGTCAGTGGGCAAAGTGTCCTAGGTAGGAGAATATGCTGACACTCAGACTAGAAACTGGAACAAACCACATGCTCACAAACACTCCAAGTTGCAAAAATGCATGTCTGTAATAGTGGACACTGCAGGGGCGTTGCTCAGATCCTGGAATATCTAGTGCATGCTGTGCTGAATCGTAATGACCATGGAATGGGAAAGTGGGCAGTCATGATGGGATAGTAAGGCCAAATATACATTAATCTTATGGTGTTGCAATTCAAAGACAGTGGGCTTGCCCAGCAAAACTTTGGATGAAGCCGCCTCTCCTTTAACCGTTCCAGATGGCTGTAATTTAAACCAACACCCTGTTTAAGGCTGCTTATTTCTGCCAGGGTGTAGCTTTCAATAGCCGCTGCTTTGCTGCTTGCTCACTCTTGCTGTTCCTGCTCACATGTGAGATGCGTGGCAGTAACGGTGGTGCCCCATGCATTAGTGCCCCATGTGACTACTGTCATATGTGTCATGTGTGACTTCACACACGAGCTCCATGCGCTACATGCCGGTAGCCATGTGGGGAGCCAATGCGGAAGCGGAAGATATATGGGCACCCTTTTCACTAGCATCGACAGCAGACAGGTAAAGTATTTTAATGCACTGGCACTGGGGGGGCACATTTACACATAGCTCCCAACTGTCCCTTTTTGGTGGGACAGTCCCTTTTTGGGAGCCCTGTTCCTCTGTCCCTCTTTCACCTTCATTTGTCCCTCTTTCAGGACTTTGTCCCACTTTCTATATAAATATATATATTTATATACCAAAAATGTGTTTAATTGACTCTAAACTTTATTCTGTAACGATCGGTGAAGCACAGAGAGGTCTGATTACCGGTGATCTGCAGTATCAAGGGGAATACAGATGTATACCAGATTATATGTGATCTGCAGTATCACCGATAATCCGATATACTAGCTAACCTCTGTTCACCTGAGTAGAGTGTAGTGTTTGGTGTAACAGTAACACAGAGGACTAAGCCTCAGTGCAGCAAGGAGTACTGCACAGATTCCTTCCGCAGACCTGAGCTCTCCAAGACGGGAGAAGTCAGACTGACAGTAGGAAGGATAGTCTGAAAGTGACACTAGGAGAAGGTGTCACTGACAGGACGGGGAACCGCCTCCAACAGTGAGGTCGGTTCTCGAGGTCGGACAAGCCAGGTCGTACACACACGGACAGATAAGGTACAGTATCGTAAAGCAAAGGCGGAGTCAAGGTACAGGCAGGGTTCGGCAACAGGGTATCAGAAATATCGAGGTACAAGATCAGGAGGCAGAAACAGAATCTAAGGACGAGCCGGGGTTCGGCAACAGAGTATCAGAAATATCGAGGTACAGGATCAAGTTTCAAGAGGATAGTCAGGCAGGCAAATAGGTCATAACAGATAATCACAATCAAACTAGTACTTTAGCTATCAAAAGAATCTAGCTAAGTGTAGGATTACAGCTCCAGCTGGTCCCGGCACACTTGCGGATCTGACTACGGATCTGGGTGCTTCCACATATGTGAACGCACGCCAGACAAAGAGCAAGTGAACAACCAGCAGTATATATACTCTAGGACCTTTCCAGGACCTCCCTAATTGCTGGTCCAATGAGAGCAGTGGAAATTGTCAGCTGACCCAGCTGGTCAGCTGACTCCCTTCTAACTGTTATTTAAACTCTGCCTCTGTGCTCGCGCGCGTGTAAGTCTGAATCTTGGTGGACCACCAGTCCCAGCCACACCAGTACTGTCATGCAATGTATCTAGTGCGGGGGCCGCCTCCGATGCGGATTCCGCCGTTACCAATGCGGATTCCGCCGCACTGCCTATGCGGCATGCGGCGTTTTTTCCGCGTTGTGACGCCATGCTGGACGCGGAAACAGCCGCCTCACCTTGAGAGACGGCGGCCTTTCCGCGTTTCCTTACAGTACACCCCCCCCCCCCCGAGGAGTGGACTCCGGACAACTCCTTCCAGGTTTCTCGGGGTGTAAGGCATGAAACTCCCTCACCAACTCATCCGCATGCATACGGTTCCCAGGTACCCATTGCCTCTCCTCGATGCCATACCCTTTCCAATGTACGAGGTACTGTACCGAGTTTTGTACCTTGCGAGAATCTAATATTTTTTCCACTTCATATTCGGGTTGGGTATCTACCAACACGGGAGGAGGAGGAGTAGGACCCACCTGGACTGCAGGTTTCAGAAGGGATACATGGAAGGACTTTACCCCCCGCATGCTGGTGGGAAGGTCAATGGCGTAAGTCACGTTATTGATTCTTTTGGTCACTGGGAATGGACCCACAAACCTGGGACCCAGTTTGGCAGAAGGCTGCTTCAGGGTCAAGTGACGTGTGGACACCCAAACCAAGTCTCCTGGCCGGAAGCTCCACTCTACTGAACGTCTCTTGTCAGCTTGACCCTTCTGAGTAAGAAACGCCTTTTGTAAACAATTTCTCACCGTACGCCAAATGTCTTTAAAAGACCTCTGCCAGGCCTCCAGAGCTGGAAACGGGGTGGAGGCCACTGGCAACGATGAGAACTTGGGCAATCTACCAGACACAACCTGAAATGGAGAGAATCCAGTGGAAGAGCTTTTCAAATTGTTTTGTGCGAACTCCGCGAAGGGCAGAAATTTGACCCAGTCGCTCTGTGTCTCCGCAACATAGCACCTCAAAAATTGCTCCAATGACTGGTTGATTCTCTCCGTCTGCCCATTGGTCTGTGGGTGGTAGCCCGATGAGAATGACAGCTTCATGCCCATTTGTTGGCAGAATGCCCTCCAGAATCTAGAAACGAACTGGACTCCCCGATCAGATACTATGTTTTCCGGAATGCCGTGCAGCCGGAACACATGTGTAATAAACAGGTCAGCCAACTCCTGGGCCGAAGGGAGTCCTTTCAAGGGCACAAAATGGGCCATTTTGCTGAAGCGGTCGACTACCACCCAAATGACCGACATACCTTCTGACTTAGGAAGTTTACCCACAAAATCCATGGACAAATGAGTCCATGGCTCACTCGGGGTGGGTAAAGGCTGCAAGGTACCCACAGGTGCCAGCCGGGAGGGTTTACTCTTGGCACAAATCGCACATTCCCTCACGTATTCCTTGCAATCTGCTGCCAAGGACGGCCACCAGGCGCATCTGGCTACCAGATCCTGTGTTCTAGATGCCCCTGGATGCCCAGCATTTTTATGCGCATGGAACATCTCTAGAACCGGGAGACGGAATGGTAGCGGAATGAACAGCACCCCTGCAGGCTTCCCTTCCGGGATGTCTTGTTGAAAGGGAATTAAAGTCCCCTTCCAATCCTCCCAAGTCTCAGTTGCGGCTAGTACCAACCTCTGGGGAATAATAGTCTCTGGAATGGAGGGCTGTGCTGTCTCTGACTCGAAGCACCGGGATAAAGCATCCGCCTTGACATTTTTGCTACCCGAGGTATACGTAATAATGAAAGAGAACCTGGAGAAAAATAATGACCAACGAGCCTGACGAGGGCTCAACCTCTTAGCCCCCTCAATATACTCTAGGTTCTTGTGGTCAGTGTAGACCGTGACCGTATGCTCCGCTCCCTCTAACCAATGTCGCCATTCCTCGAAAGCTAACTTAATGGCCAAAAGCTCTCTGTTGCCAATATCGTAGTTCCTTTCCGCAGGGGAGAACCTACAGAAGAAGTAAGCACAGGGGTGCATTCTACCCTGCAAGCCAGATCGCTGAGACAGCACAGCCCCCACCCCGACCTCCGAGGCATCCACCTCAACAATAAATGGAAAAGATGTATCCACATGTCTGAGGATGGGTGCAGAACAAAATAGGCCCTTCAGGGTGGCAAAAGCCTGTAACGCCTCAGGAGACCAGTGAAAGGTATCTGCCCCTTTCTTGGTGAGACTGGTAAGTGGCGAAATGACCGTAGAGTAACCCTTTATGAACCTCCTATAATAGTTGGCGAAGCCAAGAAACCGCTGAAGAGATTTCAAGCCTACCGGCTGAGGCCATTCCAGAACAGCGGAGACCTTGGCAGGATCCATAGACAGGCCTGTGGTGAAAATTATGTACCCCAGAAAGGCGACAGATGTTACTTCGAAGATACATTTTTCTATTTTTGCGTATAATAGGTTCTGCCTTAGCTTGTTCAAAACGAACCTCACATGGGTCCTATGTTCAGAGAGATTGTTGGAGAAAATAAGAATATCGTCTAGGTAGACTAGAACAAATTTCCCCAACACCTCTCTGAAGACCTCGTTGATGAGTTCCTGGAAAACGGCCGGGGCATTACATAACCCGAAGGGCATCACCAGGTACTCGTAATGCCCGTCCGGTGTATTAAAGGCCGTTTTCCACTCCTCGCCCTTTCTTATGCGTACCAGGTTGTACGCACCCCGTAAATCCAGCTTAGAAAAGATCTGGGCGCCCGTGATCTGAGTGAACAAATCGTCTATCAGGGGTAGCGGATAGCGATTCTTTACTGTAATTTTGTTGAGACCTCGGTAATCGATGCAAGGCCGCAGGCCTCCGTCTTTCTTCTTTACGAAAAAGAAGCCTGCCCCAGCAGGCGACCGGGACGGGCGAATGAAACCTTTGGCCAGATTCTCCCTGATGTACTCTTGCATAGCCACTTTTTCGGGTCCCGACAAATTGTATAAATGACCCCGGGGGGGTACACAACCAGAACGGAGATCAATGGGACAATCGAAAGGGCGATGTGAAGGTAATTTATCGGCTGCTTTGGGGCAGAATACATCCGAATATTCAGCATACTGGTCTGGTACACCTTCCACCTGAACTCTGGTTTGCCCCAACATTAACTTCCCCAAACACTGCTGAAAACAATGAGGAGACCAGGAGGTTAACTGGCCCGTGGCCCAGTCTATTTGTGGTGAATGGATCTGCAACCACTGCATGCCTAGGATAATAGTGGAGGTTGACATGTGTAACACAAAAAATTGTAACTGTTCCCCATGCAATACCCCTATGGTGAGCTTCACCACCGGAGTCTGCGACAGAGCACGATTCCGTTGCAGAGGGGAATCGTCCACTGCTGTGACCTGAATGGGGGGTCTCACGGGAGTGAGTGGAAGACCCAACTCCTGAGCAAATTCGAAATTCATAAAATTAGCCGCTGAGCCAGAGTCAATAAAAGCTTCAGTGGATACAGATTTATCCTCCCATGTAACTGTACAAGGTAGAAGCAATTTTTTTTCTTTAAGGGGTGAAATGTGTGTGCCCAGGGTGTCACCCCCCACTACTCCTAGGCAAACTCGTTTCCCGACCTGTTAGGGCAGTTTCGCACCCTATGCCCTGCTGCTGCACAATACAGGCACAGCTGTTCCGTCATCCTCCCCCTTCGCTCCACCTGGGTCAATTTCGATCGACCAATCTGCATTGGTTCGGGTGGAGGCAAGGCCGGAGGGGATGAGACAGAGGGGGACGGTGTTACTAAGGGTGCAGCAGAGGGTGCCGCATAGGATGTCGCCCTTACACGGTGACTGCCTCGAATTTGCCTCTGATGGCGTAATCGACGGTCGACTCGGATGGCCGATGTGATGGCCTCATCGACTGTCCTGGGTTCGGGCAAAGTTAACATTAAATCGGAGACCTCCTCCGACAACCCAGACAAGAAGTAATCCATCAGGGCAAAATTATCAAATCTGGCAGTGACTGACCATCTGCGGAATTCTGCCGCGTAATCCTCGACTGAACCTCTGCCTTGCCGCAAAAGTTTGAGCTTGCGCTCAGAGGTAGCCGCAAGGTCAGAGTCGTCGTATATCACGGCCATGGCCTTAAAAAATTCCTCTACCGAAGTTAGAGCAGTATCAGTGGGAGGCAGATTGTATGCCCAGGTCTGGGAGTCACCGGTTAACAATGTTTTAATAAATATGACCCGTTGGGTCTCAGTCCCCGAGGATCGGGGTCTCAGCTCGAAGTATGACAACACTCTACTCCTAAAATTCCGGAAGTCAGACTTGTGGCCGGAAAATTTATCAGGTACAGGCATACGTATGTCATCACTAGGAGGGGATCGCACCGAATCAACTGACGTCTGAAGGGTTTGCACAGAGCCTGTTAGGGCATCAATCAAAGCTTTGTGCTGGCCCAGTGCTTGATGGATAGTATCCACTGAAGTGGCAAGCACGGTCAGAGAGTCAGCGCGTGCGTCCATCAGTTTATTGGTCTGGCGTTCTGTAACGATCGGTGAAGCACAGAGAGGTTTGATTACTGGTGATCTGCAGTATCACGGGGAATACAGATGTATACCAGATTATATGTGATCTGCAGTATCACCGATAATCCGATATACTAGCTAACCTCTGTTCACCTGAGTAGAGTGTAGTGTTTGGTGTAACAGTAACACAGAGGACTAAGCCTCAGTGCAGCAAGGAGTACTGCACAGATTCCTTCCGCAGACCTGAGCTCTCCAAGACGGGAGGAGTCAGACTGACAGTAGGAAGGATAGTCTGAAAGTGACACTAGGAGAAGGTGTCACTGACAGGACGGGGAACCGCCTCCAACAGTGAGGTCGGTTCTCGAGGTCGGACAAGCCAGGTCGTACACACACGGACAGATAAGGTACAGTATCGTAAAGCAAAGGCGGAGTCAAGGTACAGGCAGGGTTCGGCAACAGGGTATCAGAAATATCGAGGTACAAGATCAGGAGGCAGAAACAGAGTCTAAGGACGAGCCGGGGTTCGGCAACAGAGTATCAAAAATATCGAGGTACAGGATCAAGTTTCAAGAGGATAGTCAGGCAGGCAAATAGGTCATAACAGATAATCACAATCAAACTAGTACTTTAGCTATCAAAAGAATCTAGCTAAGTGTAGGATTACAGCTCCAGCTGGTCCCGGCACACTTGCGGATCTGACTACGGATCTGGGTGCTTCCACATATGTGATCGCACGCCAGACAAAGAGCAAGTGAACAACCAGCAGTATATATACTCTAGGACCTTTCCAGGACCTCCCTAATTGCTGGTCCAATGAGTTATGAGAGCAGTGGAAATTGTCAGCTGACCCAGCTGGTCAGCTGACTCCCTTCTAACTGTTATTTAAACTCTGCCTCTGTGCTCGCGCGCGTGTAAGTCTGAATCTTGGTGGACCACCAGTCCCAGCCACACCAGTACTGTCATGCAATGTATCAAGTGCGGGGGCCGCCTCTGATGCGGATTCCGCCGTTACCAATGCGGATTCCGCCGTTACCAATGCGGATTCCGCCGCACTGCCTATGCGGCATGCGGCGTTTTTTCCGCGTTGTGACGCCATGCTGGACGCGGAAACAGCCGCCTCACCTTGAGAGACGGCGGCCTTTCCGCGTTTCCTTACATATTCCCATCCTTTAAGGCTACTTGCAGACCAAGACGTTGCATTAGGTGCCACGTTAATGTCGCATAACGTGCACCTAACGCATCGTATGGTGCTGCAAGAGAGGACAGTTGAGTGAGCCGCGTTAGGCGGCTCTATCCCTATAAGGTCTCCCAGAGTGACGCTGATTGGCCGGCGGGACCACGTGATGCGGAGTGAGACACTCCGCATCACTTGGTCCCGCCGGCCAATCAGCGGCCGCCAGTGCAGTGAATATTAAGTAGCCATGTGCGCGGCTACTGTAGCTGGCTCTCCCCGCCTCCTCTCCGCCCCCCACTGCGCATGTGCAAACAGTCTAACGCGGCTATAGCCGCTCTAACGCCGTAGCATGCTGCACTTTCCCGACAACGTGCAGCGTTACATGTAACGCAACGTGGGCTGTGTGAACAGCCCACTTGTGTTACATTGCTGTGCGTTGGGGGAGCGTTACAGGCGCACTAACGTGCACCTGTAACGTCCCTGTGTGGAAGCAGCCTAAATTGATATAGTACTAATTTTAAAATGTTACTATGAAGGAAAATTAACCAGGATAGAAAGGACCATTGTGGTTTGAATTATACACCAACATATTTTTCTTATGAAATCTTTATGGTATGCGTGACTAGGGTGTGTGGTGGGGGTATGGCCAGGGTTGTGGCATGGGCGTGGCTTAAGTGTCCCTTTTTCTCATTTCAAAAAGTTGGGAGGTATGCATTTACATTAGGGGGGGGCAGAGATAGAGGCGGTGAGGCATCGTCATGAGGCCGATTCATGAAAGGTTTAAAGGATACAGGATGGACCAGAGAAGAGTCGTGGGGGACGGAGAGGAACAGGAGGCGTGGTGAGTATTTGATTATGCCCCCTACCCAGTACAGCTTCAGTTTATACCAGATGCTTTCACATCTGGTATCCTTTAATGCTGAGGGTGTATGGGCAGCCAGAGATGTAAGATCCGCTGGATCTCGTCAGAGGCGGAATGCCGAGACTCGGGCTGCAGATCTGACTTCTGGGTCTCGGCAAGCCGCTGATGTCAGTGGAACGCAGGAGGCTTCTCAGTTCTCATTGGATAGGCGGAGGACGCGTTCTCGGTACGCGCTCCGCAAATGTAAGCAGTGACTGTAATGTTCATGATTGCGTGTCAGCTGATCCAGCTGACACGCTGGATGGCTATTGGTTTGTTTTCAATTCTGCCTTTGTTGATTGGTCAGCTCTAGTATTTAAACCTGGTGAGCGCCCCCAGTCATCGCCCGTGATAGCATTAGCTTTGGCTTGTTGCTGGGTAGCGCTCACTGTCTCATTGGATTCCTGTTGCCGAATATTGCCTTGTATCTTGACCACATTTATCTCTGCTGGATTCCTGTTGCCAACCTTGCCTTGTACCTTGACTACGCTTTGCCTTGCCGCCTGGATTGACCTTTGCTTGGACGCGGATTTGCATGAACTCTGCCTGGACTGACTACGCTTTGCCTTGCCGCCTGCATTGACCTTTGGATTGTTTTGGCTACGTCAGGGGCGTAACTAGGCCCCACTGGGCCCCCCTGCAGAATTTCTGAGCGCCCCCCCCCCCCCGGGCCGTTTTGTGGGGGTTGGAGGGGACGCATGAGGGGAAAGCCATGCAGCAATTCGGCGGGAAGGGGGGAAGGTCCTCCCCCTCCCTCACCTCGGGGCTCTCCCCTTCTGCGCTCCCCTCCGCCTTACATCTAAGTCCGGGCAGTGTCTGGGCAGCGGCGGGCAATCTTCGGGTGATCCGGATAGTAGTTATCCGGATAACACCCAGTACTGCTGTGCTGTGCGGGCTGGGCGGAGGATCAAGCTTACCCTTCTGACGTCTTCTCCGGCCGTCCCTCGGCGCCTCCCACGATGCGTTCCACTCGGCGCTCACGTGACTTCAAACACTTCCTCCTTCAACCCGGAAGGAGGAAGTGTTTGAAGTCACGCGAGCCCCGAGGTGAGGGAGGGGGGGGACCTTCCCTCCTCCCCGCCGAATTGCTGCATGGCTTTCCCCACATGCTGCGTCCCCTCCAACCCCCACAAAACGGCCCCGAGCGGGCCCGGGGGGGGGGGGGGGGCCGGGCCCCCCCACGGGTGCAGGGGCTGCAGGCCCTATTGTTACGCCAGTGGACTACGTTATCTTTGGAAAATTCCTATCTGGACTACCTCTCTGCCACCAGGAACTCCTGGCACCTCTGCCACTTGATTCACTCGTCTGGATAGCCTCATCCACTAGGCCTCAGGTGACATATATATATATATATATATATATATATATATTTTTTTTTTTTTTTTTTATATATATCTCCACTGTGCCCATAGTGCATTGCCAAGAATTATCAGGTCCTGCCTGGTGAATTGACTACCTGTCAGACTGTATACTACATCTACCTGCAGGGTGTATTGTAGTTTTGTGTTAGGCAGGAGCTTGCGCAGGTGTTATGGTCTGGGATGTGGGTCAGTCATATGGGCATACAGTCTGAGCTGTAGTTATTGACTAGACAAGCATGACACCTTAACTGTACTGTACGTGGTTTATTGCAAGCTTGTCGCCGTTTGTTGGCAGTGCACACATGCACACCAGTGGCTCTCCCTCGGGCTCCAGCAGAAACACACGAGCCCAATCGGGTCAAATCTACCGCACAGGTGTGAGCTGTCTGCACCTGTGTGGTAGAGCGGACCCAATCAGCAGTGGAAATTGTAATTATTATTGTGAGAGGCTGTTTTTGGCAGCAGAACTGGCTGAAGAGGACTGGGGAAGCCTTGAGTCAGAGCACCTGATCAGAATGCTTGTTCAGGGTCCATGGCTAAAAGTCAGGGGAATAGCTAGGTAACTTGCATTGTTTAAAAGGAAATAAATATGGCAGCCTCCATATCACACTCACCTCAGGTTCCTTTAAGGCAACTGTGCTTCCACCTTTCCACCTTGGCCCGGTCCCAGAGAAAAAAAAAAACCCTCCTCATTAGATACTCCTGGGGCCTTAAAGGGGAACTGAAGTAAGAGGTATACGGAGGCTGCCATATTTATTTCCTTTTACTCAATACCAGTTGCCTGGCAGCCCTGCTGGTCTATTTCTCTGCAGTAGTATCTGAATAACACCAGAAACAAGCATGCAGCTAGTCTTGTCAGATCTGACTTTAAAGTCTGAAACACCTGATCTGCTGCATGCTTGTTCAGGGGCTATGGCTAATAGTATTAGAGGCAGAGGATCAGCAGGGCTGCCATACAACTGGTACTGATTAAAAGGAAATAAATATGGCAGCCTCCGTATACCTCTTACTTCAGTTCCCCTTTAAAAGACCTGAGGTGTGAGACATATGGAAGCTGTCACATTTATTTCCTTTCAAACAATACCAGTTGCCTGGCAGTCCTGCTGATCTTTCTGGTCAGTGGGGTCTAAATCACACACCTGAAACAAGCATTCAGCTAATTTTCTCAGATTTGTCATAGACACCTGATCTTCATGCTTGTTCAGGGTCTATGGCTTAAAGGAATACTTAAGTCTGCTAAAAAAATGACTTTTACTCACCCGGGGCTCCCGTCAGCCCCCTGCAACTGAACGGTGCCCTCGCCGTGTCCCTCCGGTGCACCTGGACTCCCGGCGGCCACTTCCGGTTTGGCCGTCACCGGCCAACAGGCTGGGAACGCGGCTTATTATCCGCGTTCCCGGGCGCAATAGCGCCCTCTATAATGCTATTGCGGCCGGGAACGTGGCTAATCAGCATTATAGAGGGCGCTATTGCGGCCGGGAACGCGGATAATAAGCCGCGTTTCCAGCCTGTTGGCTGGTGACGGCCGAACCGGAAGTGGCCGCCGGCGAGTCCAGGCGCATCGGAGGGACACGGCGAGGGCACCGTTTAGCTGCAGGGCTGAGGGGAGCCCCGGGTGATTAAAAGTCATTTTTTTTAGCAGACTTAAGTATTCCTTTAAAGTATTAAGGGACCCATACACCTAACGATTTTCCTGCCGATATACAGCCGTTTCGATCACAGTGATCGAAACGGCTGTGAAATCGCCACGCACACCGCTGACAGGACGATGGATTTCCGTCCGAAATCCATCGTTCCTGTCGACTCCCGTCGATCCATCCGTGCAGAAGATTTTTTCCGAGCGCCGGCGGGTCGGGAGTGCGTCGATAGCGGCGTTCGAATGCCTGACAACCGACGCAATACAGCGGCAATACATTACCTGTTCCGCCGGCACGAGTCCCGCTGTCACTGCTGCTCCGTCTCCGCGCTGGTCTGGTCTTCGGCATGCTTCACTTCTTCCTGCCCGCCCTCTACTGTTTAAACTTCCTGCCGGGCAGGAAGAAGTGAAGCATGCCAGAGACCAGACCAGCGCGGAGACGGAGCAGCGGTGTCCAGGGGACTCGCGCCGGCAGAGCAGGTAATGTATGCGGGGCGGGGAGCGGCGGCAGCACCACCACCACAGATTGTGAATGGTTTCAGGCTGAAATCGGTTCACAATCTGTTTGCATTAAAGGTGGCCATACGATCCCTCTCTGATCAGATTCGATCAGAGAGGGATCTATCTGTTGGTCGAATCTGATGGCAAATCGACCAGTGTATGGCCACCTTTAGAAGAAGAAGATCATCAGGACAGCCAGGCAATGTGCATTACTTAAAAGGATGGAGACTGCAGTTGTGAGTGATGTATAGATGTGCAATATCTTTATATGGTTCTTTCATTTTTTGAATAAATGACATATTTACTATATACCCAGCGCTCCTAATTCATTATATACAATTGACCAGTTTTAGGTGGGAGTTAAGGGGATACCCCACCAGATAAGGAAGCAGCGGGTGGAAGTTATACATCTATTGCGATTGGGTAATGTGAGGTGTGCCATTAGAACCCCCTACCCTTTAAGATATTCATTGTATCAGCAGCGCCCCTTGTTGTGTTTATCACTTAAAAGGAAACAAACTTGTCAGCCTCCATATCCCTCTTACCCTCGGGTTCCCTTAAATATATCCAGTGTTTTAAACAACCTTATATGCAGCATTCTGTATGTCACATATTGCTGTGTAAGCCTGCACAGTAGACTTGGTCTCAAATTACCCACAACAAAGGAAATATACAGTATACGTGGTCGCAATCAAAATATCTGCACAATGAGCAAAAATACCTGTGTATATCCAGCTGCTGAGCTACATAATCCCTGACTTACATCAAGGTTACATTCACAAAGCCTCCTAAGCAACGTTTTGTGTAACTGCACATGCAATCGACTGGGCTGAGAGAAATGTACTGTGTGCTGTACTGCCTTTAACCCTTACTGGAAACTACTACAGGAGGGGCTTGATTCAGAAAAGGGTGCTAAGTGTTAGCACGCCAGTGAAAAGCCACTTTGCATGTGCTAACATGCTTTGCACGTGCTAAGTAGTTAGCACATGCAAACTACTTAGCACCGTAGTTAGCACATGTAAACTACTTAGCACCGTAGTTAGCACATGTAAACTACTTAGCACCATAGTTTTTAAAAAAAAAAAAATCAGTGTTTATTCAACAAAGAAAAGGAACATGTGACAGAATATGCAGTGTAGCAGTGCGCCTCCGAACGTTTCCAACAGTAGCTTCAGCATCAATTATCACTGTGGAAGATGAGAGGTATTGTTAACAATAATATAATGATCGTCACATAATATATAGAGCTCAGATTGAATTTAAATTTCCAAATATTCTATCTTTTACAAGTTCATAATTAACAAGACCAGGGGTATCTAACCATGGAGCTTAGCACCCTAGTTAGCACGGTGCTAAGTAGTAGTTTGTATGTCCTAACTACGGTGCTAAGTAGTTTTCATGTGCTAACTACGGTGCTAAGTTTGCATGTGCTAACTACGGTGCTAAGTAGTTTGTATGTGCTAACTACTTAGCACCCTAGTTAGCACGCCCAAAGCCTTTAGGCATGCTAACTGGGTTAGCACCATTTACTGAATCGAGCCCGAAGTGTAGAAGACGGAGCCAGAGGTTTGGCAAATCACTTCTGCTGTGCACAGATCTTTAAAGCCTCATACACACGAGGCACAAATGTCTCACAAAAGACAACAACAAAAAAAAAAAAAAACAGCTCGTCACAAGTGACTTGCAGCGATCTACGGATATCTTAGCCCATTCTTTATGGGCAAAAGCCTCCAGTTCAGTCACATTCTTAGGCTTGCGCGCTGCAACTGCTTTCTTTGGGCTTGATTCACAAAGCGGTGCTAACTGTTAGCACGCCTGTGAAAAACCCCTTAGCACGTCTAAACAAGCTTTTCGCGCATAAAACTTTACGCGCGCAAAACTTTATGCGCGTAAAACTTTACGCGCGTTCTGCACAGAGCGCAGGGCGCACCGCGCGAAGTGCCCATTAAAACCTATGGGACTTAGCGCGCGTAAAACTTTACGCGCGCAAAGTTAGCGCGCGATCTGATTGAGAAATCCGGTGCTAACCTACTTAGCACCCTGGTTAGCGCGTCTAAAGACTTTAGACGTGCTAAGTAGGTTAGCACCGCTTTGTGAATCAAGCCCTTTAAGTCCCACCAGAGGTTCTCAATCGGATTTAAGTCTGGTGACTGCGATAGCCACTCCAAAATGTTCCAGCCTTTAATCTGCAACCATGCTCTAGTGGACTTGGAGGTATGCTTGGGATTATTCTCCTGTTGAAAGGTCCGTCTCCCAAGCCTCATATTTGTGATGGACTGCATCACATTTTCTTCCAATATCTCCTGGTACTGAAGAGAATTCATGGTATCTTGCACACGCTGAAGCTTCCCTGTACCTGCAGAAGCAAAACAGCCACAAAGCATGATTGACCCCATGCCATGCTTCACAGTAGGCAAGGTGTTCTTCATAAGCCTTGTTCTTCCTCCTCCAAACATAGCGTTGATCCAAGGGCCCAACCAGTTCTAATTTTGTTTCATCAGTCCACAGAACACTACCACAAAAGTTTTGGGATAGTGTTCTATGATGTGAGCACAGAAAAGACATTTGTGGTTATTTCATTATAAATGTTATGTTATATTTGTCTGACTTACACGTGCCTCTTTGATTTAATTGTAAACGAGATGACTGAAATGATCAAAATCAATGTCAAAATGGCCAAAACACTCAATTTCAGTGGGGGTTGAATAGTTTTCAACACAACTGTACGACATCAGGCAATCAGACGGCTGTGCCGAATAGCAGGGATTCTACTGTACCTCCTTATCTGTCTTGTGATTTGAACCCCATGACTTATCGCTCCTTATCCACTGTATTTTTCAGACCATAAGACGCTTCTGACCATAAGATGCACCTAGGTTTAGAGGACAAAAAACAGGGGAAAAAATATACTAAACCTGGTGCATCCATGGTGCAAGGGCATCCTGTGGATCTTCTCCCCTTCCCCCAATTATGATGTCCCCCTTGTGCATCTTGTTTCCCCTTGTATATTTTGTGTCCCCCTTTGCCCCTTTTGTATCCTTGTGTCCCTCTTGAGACATCTTTTGTCCTTCTTGTTACCTCCTCTGTCCCCCTGGATTCTCATTTACCCCTCTTGTGTCCTCTTCATGCCTGATAGGTCACAGCTGCTCGAGGAGAGCAGTGATTGGCCTCAATGATAAGCCTGATCCCACCGGCGAGACCATCAACTTCAATCTCCTTAAAAAGATTCTCCTCTGCCCTGTCCCACCCCTCCCCTCTGTGGCATGGTCCAAGTGGTGAACACTAACGCATCAGTTCCAATTGGTTGTGGAGGATAGTGGTACAGCCAGGCCATCAGGCAAAGGAAAGGTTAGTTGGTGTCTCGCAGGCGAGAAGGAGGAGGAGGGAAGTGGGAACAGCCAGCTGCCATGATCGGGGACAGAGGAGGTCCCAAGAAAGCACTATGGAGGACACAAGGGGACGGGGGGTGGTCACAAGGGGGGGGGGGGGCAAAGGAGGGCAAATTCTTGTGGGGGGACACCTGGGACTTTTGGCACATTCACATAAGACGCAGTGACTTTTTCTCCCCACTTGTTGGGGAGAAAAGGTGCGTCTTATGGTCTGAAAAATATGGTAACTTAACTTATCATTGTTTTCTACTGAACTGGCTCAAGCTATGTGCACACGCATGACTAAAGTCGGCTGAGGTGTCCGATAGTGACCACCTTAGCCAATAATCAGGCATGTGTACAGTAGCCTCTGACCACTTCCGCCAGGTGGATCAACTTGGCCGAGTGATGGCTGATTCTATTGTGCACGCCGCTCCCCGCCCCCTGTATGATGTCATGCACGTGCCGCTCCCTCGTCCCTCCACCCCCTGCATAGCAACAGAACGCATTGTCAGTATACAGCTGATTTCATGTCTGTATACTATTGGCCCAACAATGTCGCCCGAGGGATCGGGTCCCGATTCCCAACAGGCGATATCCATCAACAGTTTGTATGGACCTTTAATTCATGATCTACCTCTTCTTATCTGTTTAGCTCTCATTGTATCTGCTTGTCTCATAAATTAACTCTACTTAAAGAGGAACTGTCGCGAAAATCTTAAAATTGAAAACACATACAAATAAGAATTACATTTCTCCCAGAGTAAAATGAGCTAACAATTACTTTTCTTCTATGTTGCTGTCACTTACAGTAAGTAGTAGAAATCTGACATTACTGACAGATTTTGGACTAGCCCATTTTCTCATAGGGGGGTTCTCAGGGATTTCTTTATTTTTAAAAGCACTTAGTGAATGGCCGTTGCTCCATCTAACTGCCAAAACCTGTCGGTAATGTCAGATTTCTACTACCTACTGTAAGTGACAGCAACATAGGAGAAAAGTAATTTATGGCTCATTTTACTCAGGAAGAAATGTACGTCTTATTTGTATGTGTTTTAAATTTTAAGATTTTCGCAACAGTTCCTCTTTAAAGTTAAAGAGAAAAGCTTTGTGAATCAATTCCATGGGGTCTTTTCCATACATTACCGACATTCACTGCTGTGGAAAATATGCTTGCTTGAAACGATATGGACAATGCAGACATAAAAATCTTTCTAAAACTCACCTTTCCAATTCACAGACATTAACTGTACCATTACAAAATGGCACACACAGAACTCTCCCTCAGGTGTAGTTTAAAATCCTCTCCCAAGGATCTAATAACACTTTGCATGCTAGAACACAATACAAGTATGTTTTGCATTTTACATTGCTTTGTTACAGCCGGTGTTGTAATAGAAAAGCATGTGTGTGTTCAGTCGCTATTCAGTCATGTCCTCTACTGCCTCTTGAAGCTTGTCCAAGCTCATGTTTATTGCTTCCATAAAAAGCATGTGAGGCTTCCAGCGGCTTCCCAGTACCTAACTTAAAACATTTTCTCCTCACATGTTTGATCATGTACTGTATAGTAGATCATAGTTTGCACCGCAAAAGTAGTTTCAACTTTTGCACATTCACACTCAGAGATTCATTATGGCCATTTTACACGGGCGACCGCCAGTGGCTCATTTTGCTGATGGCATAGCTTTTCTGTTACCCAGCAGAACAGCGTTTGGCATCGTTTCGCATTGGTTCATCACATTTTGAGCCCCTAGGGGGATACGGAACGAAGAAACGCACCCTACACTAGAAGCGCCCTACAGTGTCTTGGAAAATTTGATTAACCGTGGCGCTTGCGCAACTGACAGTAAACACATTGAAATAAACGCTCCCATTCATCTCATTGCAGGACTTGTTGCACCCTGGCGGTAATCGACACGCAGAGATGCTGGCAGCCATCTGTCGTGGCTCTGTGAAGCACGTGACTCCCCTGGGATCGAATGGGATCGCAGACGCAATTGCTCCAAAATGCAGGCAACCATGCGCTGCGATTTAGTGGTGAATTGCAGCACATGTACGGAAACATCAAAGAGTGCAGTCTATGCACACTCTGATGCCCTGCAACCGCGTTTCCATAAGCCCGTCTGAAAGCGCGCATATGGAAATGAGCCCTTAGGCCTCATTCACACTTTGTGCGCTTCTGTCCGCTTTTTTCAGCACATCAATGTTACAGATTGATACATGTTGCTGAAAAGCAGACAGAAGCGCACTAGTGTGAATGAGGCCTTACGCATCCGCTGTTCAGATGCAGTTAAGCGGCTGGTGTACAGTGAGTCTGTGTGTTTTGGCCACACCCTCTTCGGCACTTTCAATTTACCTCATTTCTGGGCCTGTGCTTCAAAACATCACAATTTGCAATGCGATCACTTTTGTGCACTGTATACAAACCATATTTGCGTTATTAATTCTTTAGACTCCCTAACACTGCTACTGCCTACTGAGTGCGCTCTAGTGGCTGCCTCATAAGCGATTTGAGTCCGACAGGAGAAAAGCGCTATACAAAAAAAGGAATTATTATGATGTGGCTAACAAGATTTTCTGAATTGTCTCTCTGTGCCAGAAAAATAGATGCTGTTTGGCTGACAGAAAAACAGTGTGTCAGCTGTCCAAACTCCTCCCCCTATCCCCATCATCATCATCACTTATGTGGCTACTATAGCAAGATGGGAGGGAGCACTGGACAGTTTTCCTCCGTAAAACCTACCTCCAGGTTGAGGTTAAAGGATTCCAGAGCCGAACATTAAACTAAAAACAGGGGTAGCAGACATGTACTAGGTGCAGTCCAGAGGCCCACCACACTCCCCGTTCTCCTCCGACCCCCTCCATCCTACTGTAATCGCTGCATACCACAAAGAGTTCACAAACAATTTTAGCATTCAAACCACATCATTCCTTTCTATCATCATTAGTTTTCCTTCATTTTAACATTTGAAAATAATAAATATATCAATTTCACTTATGTAAATAATGTTTAGAGTTTATTAAACACAATTTTCAGTAGAAAAATACATACAGTATATTTACACAGATTTGTAGCTCAGTCCTGAAAGAGGAACAAATGAGGAGGAAAGAGGAACAGAGGGATTGGGTTCCCAAAGAAGGACTCTGTTCCTTCAAAAAAAAAGGACAGTTGGGAGCTATGCGTTTGGCACTGGCAGTAACACTGACATGTATCATGGTGGGGAACACTGTATTACATTCTAGCCAGAAGGAACTTGTTGGTTGGCGTATCGGAGCTTAAACTATGCAGCAGGTGCCATCTGTGTGAACCAGGCTTCACAGAGTATAATCCTGTGACCTATACATCACAACTACCATGCGTACACCCAGTGGCGTAGCAATAGGGTGTGCAGAGGTTGCGACCGCACCGGGGCCCTTGGACCAGAGGGGTCCAATAGGGGTCCTTCCTCAAACACAGTATTAGCTTTTCAATGGACGCTATGCTGGTAATGATCACTTTTATATATGCTTTGAATAGTGGCAATCGTTAACTAAAAGTTCCCCTCCTCTGCTGGGGTCCAAAGCTCCTTAGCTATGCCACTGCATACACCTGAACACATTGCAGCAGTTTACTGTACAGCACACGTCAAATAAAGAACAGTACTCACTCCCGAACACAGGACTGATCATCTGAACCCACCTACATCCTCTCTCTGCTGCTGTACTTGTAGCCAACCTTTTACCGGGCTGATGGCTGCAGCACAAGGACATAGAAGCATGTGATTGTGCAGAGAACATGCCTCTGTGTCCTATTAACATTGAAAAATACTGCCTTTAGTTCTCTTTAATCACTAAACACTTCAATTATTCAGAGTCGGGTATGTGTCCACTGTATTGTACAGTCCCAGGAGCCCATGATGAGTCACGTGGGTAGTGATGAAATCGACAGGGCAGAGCTGCTGTCGGCGTATTCACATGACATGGAATAGCAGAGAGACGAGGAGCAGGAGTAATGCCAGTGTGATACATCAGCTGTGTTACCATGCTTGGTGTCTGGGCTCCCGTCCTAGGCGTCTTGTGTCCACGCGCGAGAGTGCGTTATTTATTTGTTATGACAACTTCTGGGGACGCTGTGGTGGAGTACGCGTGGGCATGCGCATGCGTACTCATGTGCGCATTTAATGCGCATGCGCACACGTGTTAACGCGCATGCGTGTACGCGCTGACGCGAAATCTGGCACCAGATTCAAAATCACTATATAAGGAGACTGGTGACAGTCCTTCAGTGCTGTTACTTCATAGCAGCTTGTTGGTGTGTGTCACTAGCGTTATTTCTGTTCCTGATCTCTGGTATTGACCTCTGCTTGTTCCTAACTTACGATTACTCCTGTCTGCCGCCTGCCTTGACCTGTGCCTGTTTACCCGATTACGCCTGTCTGCCTCGACCTGTGCCTGTCTACCCGATTACGTCTGTCTGCCGCCTGCCTCGACCTGTGCCCGTTTACCCGATTACGCCTGTCTGTCGCCTGCCTCGACCTGTGCTTGTTCTTTGACTACGCTTCCAAGTCTCTCACAGCGGACTCGGTTGTTCTCTCTGCCTCCAGTGGGGCAATCCTGGGGGTCGCGACCTGGTGGCTAATAGGCAGCTGAAAGTAGTCTGTTGCTCACTAGGGGTAGCGGCCCATCATCCCTTGCGGGGTGCTCTGGTGAAGACCCGTAGCCACTTAGACTCCGCACCCTGGGAGAGCCCACGTCAACCACTTGCGTCAGGGTCAACAGCCCGTCAGTCCCCGTAACAGCAAGGAACAGCCAAGAATGCAGTCCACGGGAGCTGAAGCTGCTACACCTACTATGGAAGATCTATGTAGACTGATTGCAGACCTATCCATCTCCATTCAAAGTACTCGACAAGACTTTGTTCGCCTCGAAAGCAGAGTTCAGTCACTTACTCCTGCTCCAGCTCTGCCGGCTTATGTTCCTGTACCTGTTCCTGCACCCGAGCCTAAAATCCCATTACCAGATAGGTTTTCTGCTGACCGTCGCAAGTTCCGGCAATTCCACAGTGCCTGTTTGCTGTACTTCTCTCTTAAGCCACAAAGTTTTGATAATGAAGCAGTCAAAGTGGGCACCATCATCTCTCTCCTTCAAGATGAACCACAGGCATGTGCCCTACGTCAGAGATCAGCAAAGTCCTCATCTTGCCAGCACAGAAGCATTATTCAAAGCTTTAGCCGATATCTATGATGATCCCCGTCTGGCTGCATCTGCCGAAACTGCTTTACACAATCTACAGCAAGGCAAGAGACCGGTTAAGGACTATGTTGCAGACTTCAGGCGGCTGAGTGTCGATACTGAATGGAACGAGGCAGCTCTTCGTCACCAGTTCCGATTAGGTCTCTCAGCTCAACTCAAAGATGAACTTGCTCGGGTTGGGGTTCCAGCTTCCTTGAATGAGTTGGTCTCCCTGGTCACCTAAATTGACAGGCGTCTGAGAGAACGCAAAATGGAGCGAGCTGGTACGATCCATACTTCTTGGAGTTCTCCAAATCCTTTGCCAACAGTTACTCCTCTTCCTGATTCAGTGCACACCACCTCTGTTTCTTCGGAGGATCCGGAACCTATTCAACTTAGACTGGCTCGTCCCGCTTTGTCTCCGGAAGAACGACAACGGAGGCGCCAGGCGAACTTGTGTCTATACTGTGGTGCCTCCGGTCACTTTCTCAGAACCTGTCCTGTTAGATCTGTAGGTGAGAGTCTTCTTCAAGTACATCCACAGTACCTTTGCCCGTTCCTGGTGCTCATGTGTCCCTTACCTTGTCATTACAGGCCCCAAGAGGACCTCACAAAATTAAAGCCATAGTAAATTCCGGAAGAATGTAGTTGTTTCACTGACATCAATGTGGCCCGTCAACTACAGCTTCCACTCAGAACCAAGGTCAAGACTTTAAACATCTGTCTGGCAGATGGATGCAAGATGGAAAGTGGGCCAATCACTCAAGAGACTGTTTCTTTGTTAGTCACCATCTCTGCTGAACATTCAGAATACGTGACTTTTGATGTAATTCACTCACCTCACCTCTATACCCCATAATCCTGGGAATGTCATGGTTACAAGCCCACAATCCTCTCATCGTTTGGTGCTCAGGAAAAATGTCTTTCTCTTCTCTATATTGCCTGCAAGCCTGTTTTTCTCCCTCTGACCTACCAAGTCAGAGACTCTTGAAATTATTCCTGAAGTGTATAGGGAGTTTGCTGATGTGTTCGACAAGAAGGGGGCAGACCAGCTACCTCCGCACAGAATCTATGATTGTCCTATTGAACTTCTGTCTGGGGCTAAGGTTCCTTTCGGTCGCATTTACCCTCTTTCAGAGCCTGAACAAGCTACTCTCAAGGATTATATTGATAAAAATGTAAAGAAAGGTTTTATCAGACACTCCACTTCTGCTAGTGCTGGTATTTTTTTTTGTTGAGAAAAAAGATCATTCTCTACGACCATGCATAGACTACAGAGAGCTAAACAAGATCACAGTCAAAAATCGATATCCTCTTCCACTGTTTCCTGAACTTTTCCACCGTCTTTGTACTGTTCGAGTCTTCACTAAACTGGATCTTCTAGGAGCTTATAACTTAATCCGCATCCGTGAAGGAGATGAATGGAAAACTGACTTCCGCACCAGATATGGCCATTTTGAATATCTTGTTATGCCGTTTGGTCTTTGCAATGCTCCTGCCACGTTTCAGCATTTTATCAACGATATATTTAGGTACATTATAGACCAGTTTATAGTAGTATACTTGGATGATATCCTCATCTTTTCCCAGTCTCTTTCTGAACATCGACAGCATGTTAAACTTGTACTTTCCTACCTACGAACTCATGGTCTTTATGCCTAGCCTGAGAAATGCAACTTTGAAAAATCTTCCATTCACTTTCTGGGGTTCATCATTTCTGCAGGAGGTATAGCCATGGATCCCAAGAAAGTGTCTTCTATTATGGAATGGCCTGCTCCGGGTGACCGTAAAGGTGTTTTCAACGTTTTATTGGCTTTGCCAACTTCTACCGCAGGTTTATTAAGAACTTTTCAGCTATAGTTTCTCCTCTCACTCGACTAACAAAGACTAACTCCCCTTTCTGTTGAGATGAAGAAGCTCATGTAGCTTTTCAAAGACTCAAAGATAAATTTGTTTCAGCATCAATTCTGTCTCATCCTGATCCTGCTCTGCCATTTGTGCTCGAGGTAGATGCCTCTGAAAAAGCGATAGGAGCCATCCTGTCTCAAAGGATAAACCCCGCTGCAATACTCCATCCAGTAGCTTTCTTTTCCCACAAACTTTTTACCGCAGAAAAAAACTATGATATTGCTGATCGAGAACTGTTTTCCATTAAAGCAGCATTGGAGGAATGGAGATATCTTTTGGAAAGAGCAAACAATCCTATTTTAGTCCTGACCAGTTATAAGAATCTAGAAACCTCTGTTCTGCCAAATGACTCAGACCTCGTCAAGCAAAATGGGCTCTGTTTTTCTCTAGATTCGACCTTCATATCATATACCAACCTGGGTCCAAAAATGTTAAAGCTGACGCTTTGTCCAGAATGTTTTCTGAAGATACTGTAATTGCTAATCCTGAAACTATTCTGCCTTCCAGCTGTTTTCTGCTTCTTTAATCTGAACTCTTGGAATCTATTAAAGAAGCTACTAAGGAATTAGGTCCCAACACTGATCCTAAGTTACTGTGGACCCTGCATAAGTTGGCATGCGAAAAGCGAATGCATATTTGCATGAGCATTGCCTCATGAATAGCCAATTAGGCCAAATTTGCCTAGCCAGTTTTGTCAGGTGTTCACTTGGTGTTTAATGCACACATTCAATTCTCTCTGTAGTGATTAACGTCTATACCCCTTTGGAGGCGGGTGGTGGATGGCTCATTCCAGGTGGTGTGAGTCCTGGAGTGGGCTGTCTGCGCCTGTCCTCCCCCCCCCCACCTTGGAGTGCTGTGTGTGAGCCAGCCCTGAGCTCAGTGCGACCCATGCTTCATCCCTTTCCTTTTCAAATGTGATGCACCCAAGCTATGCTCAGTAGCAGAACGCAATGGACGTTAAGGTAAGTGCCTGTTTTTAAATATTGGGAGGTGGGTGCGGACGGCTCTTCCCGGCGCTGGCCACGCTTGGGGGGGGGTCGCCTGCGCAAGCCAGCCTCCCCCTCCGGGGTGCTGCTGTGGTTCCCAGGCAGTGAGAGCGCCTGGGACCCCGCGGTCCCCCGGTTGTATGGGGGCATTGGGAAGCCTCCTCGTGGCGCTCCTGGATAGTGCTATTGTAGCATGAACTAATTCCTGCAGGGAAACCGCTTTGCGGCATTGGTTTAATAAATGGACCCTGCATAAGTTGGCATGCGAAAGCGAATGCATATTTGCATGAGCATTGCCTCATGAATAGCCAATTAGGCCAAATTTGCTTAGCCAGTTTTGTCAGGTATTCACTTGGTGTTTAATGCACACATTCAATTCTCTCTGTACTGATCCTAAGTTAGCGTTCAAAGAAGATATTCTCCTACGCGAAAACAAGATCTTTGTTCCTAGTCAAGTTAGGGGATCAGTTTTGAATCATTGCCATGTTTCTGTGTTGTCTGGGCATTTTGGAGTCATGAAAACTTTTGAACTTTTACAAAGAAATTTCTGGTGGCCCAATATGTACTTGGATTGCAAACGTTATGTAGCCTCTTTCCCTATATGTGCTCATTCCAAGACTTGTAGGGATAAGCCTTGGGGGCTACTGAATCCACTTCCCATCTCTTCCCGCCCTTGGGGCATGTTATCCATGGATTTCATTGTTTAATTACCTACCTCAAAAGGCTATAATTCCATCATGGTAGTAGTTGATCGCTTCACTAAAATGAGTCACTTCGTTCCTATGAAGGGTACCCCAACTGCATTACAAACTGCTGAAACGTTTATCAGAGAAATTATACATCTTCATGGGCTTCCTGATGATATTGTTGCTGATAGGGGAGTGCAGTTCACATCCAAACTGTGGAAGTAATTATGCAAGAGTCTGAACATTCATATGTCACTCTCCTCAGGTTATCATCCACAGTCAAATGGCCAGGCAGAAAGAATGAATCAGACGCTTGCACCTCTACTGCCCAGGTGAGCCCCCCATGCTGGCTGCACTCTCTGTCCTCTGGGCAAGCTGAACTTGCTGCCATTCTCTGCCCCACCACGCTGTTCCCTGCTCCACCAAATCGGCCCGGGCTGCATGGCCCTATGCATGGCCCTTTGCAAACATCAGCCTCATGGCAGGGCCCGTGCACCCACCAGCTCCATCTCGCATCACTGCGGCAAGCCAGACAAACGGGACGCTTTCCAGCCACACCGCACTGCCCAAGGGGCCTCACTTTCATTGTTCTTCTTCCCTTTTCTCTCTCTAGCTATCCCCTCTCTCTTTCTCTATCCCCCCCAGCTTCCTCTCGACTTTCGTGGACAACGGTAGCACCTGTCTAGTTGGGAGCGTGTCGCTGTGTAGCGTCCAGTGCCGAAAATGGCAGCACTCATATCAGCTCTCAGGCTGCTCCTCCAGTCCCTCTTTTTTTTCTGTTCTTGCTATCAGTGTATGTCTTGCATTTGTATTACGTTAACTGTATGTGTATGCTGTAATGCTCTCTGTTTTTGTTTTGCTTTTATTGTTTATACGTATGTACCATGCTTAACTGTATACGACACTCTGCTTAAGTGTACGCACAAACTGTAATGTTGTCCTATGTATGCTTGTTCCACGTCTACGTATGTACCATGCTTAAAGTGAACCTTAAGTGAGGAAAAAAAATTGAGTTTTACTCACCTGGGGCTTACCTCAGCCCCCTGCAGCTGATCGGTGCCCACGACGAGTCGCTCTGATGCTCCGGGTCCCGCCGGCGGCCACTTCCGGTTTCGCCGTCAGGACCCGTCAGGCTGGGGAACGAGGCTCATGCTACGCGTTCCCAGCCAAAATAGCACCCCTATGCGGCCATATGTCCGCATACGGGTGCCTATGCGGACATATGGCCGCATAGGGGGTGCTATTTTGGCTGGGAACGCGTAGCATAAGCCGCGTTCCCCAGCCTGACGGGTCCTGACGGCGAAACCGGAAGTGGCCGCCGGCGGGACCCGGAGCATCAGAGCGACTCGTCGTGGGCACCGATCAGCTGCAGGGGGCTGAGGTAAGCCCCAGGTGAGTAAAACTCAATTTTTTTTCCTCACTTAAGTGCCTCTTTAACCGTGCTTTTCTTGTTTTTCATCAACGACCCTGTAAGCGCCAAAACCAATTCCGGGTACAATCCACCGTTGTACTTGGCGAAATAAATTCTGATTCTGAACAGTATCTCCGCTGCTTCACCTCTGCTTCTCAAGAAGATTGGGCTCCTCTCCTTGCTACAGCTGAATTTGCATACAACAATTCTATTCATTCCGCCATTGAACAGTCTCCTTTCTTTGCTAACTACGGTTACAATCCCATTGCTATACCCAATCCTCTCCCTGAAGTTTTAGTACCACACCTTCAAGATAGGTTATCTTTGTTGTCCATTAATCATAAGACTATTACCAAATTGTTGTCTCAGGCTCAGGCAAAAGCCAAGAAAAGTAGTGATAAGTATAGGAGAATATCATCCCAATTCAGTCCTGGGGATCTGGTGTGGCTATCTACAAATAATCTTAAATTACGACTTCCATCCAGAAAGCTTGGACCCCAGTTCATTGGTCCCTATCCTGTTAAGAGAATTATTAATGATGTCGCTGTTGAATAAGATCTTCCTAAAAGATTCAAGATCCATCCAGTATTTCATGTATCCTGTCCAAAGACTCATGTTCAAAACTCTTTTCCTGATCGCCAGTCCTCTCCTCCTCTGGTTATTATAGAGGGTTCTGAAGAAACCGAATCAATTCTTGATTCTAGGATTAGGTCAGTTCAAGTATTTTATTTAGTTAAGTGGAAAGGATACAGGGTGGAAGAGAATTCCTGGGAACCTGTTTCGGGTATTCACGCTCCCCGGTTAATTAAGGAATTTCATTTGAGACAGCCAGAAAAAGTGGGCTCTAGAGGCACCCGGAGGTTGCCCATGGGGGAGGGGCAATGTTACCATGCTCGGCATCTGGGCTCCGTCCTAGGCGTCCTGCGTCCGCACGCGCGTTGTCATTTGTTATGACAACTTCCAGGGACGCCGTGGAGGAGTAGGCGTGCGCATGCGTACTCATGTACGTGTCTAACATGCATGCGCACACGCGTTAAAGCACATGCGCGTACACGCTGACGCAAACTCTGGTGCCAGATTCAATATCACTATATAAGGAGACTGGTGACAGTCCTTCAGTGCTGTTACTTCATTGCAGCTTGTTGGTGTGTGTCACTAGCGTTATTTCTGTTCCAGATCTCTGGTATTGACCTCGGCTTGTTCCTGACTTACGATTACTCCTGTCTGCCGCCTGCCTGGACCTGTTTACCCAATTACGCCTGTCTGCCGCCTGCCTGGACCTGTGCCTGTCTACCCGATTACGCCTGTCTGCCGCCTGCCTCGACCTGTGCCTGTCTACCCGATTACATCTGTCTGCTGCCTGCCTCGACCTGTGCCTCTTTACCCGATTATGCCTGTCTGCCTCGACCTGTGCTTGTTCTTTGACTACGCTTCCAAGTCTCTCACAGCGGACTCGGTTGTTCTCTCTGCCTCCGGTGGGGCAATCCTGGGGGTCGCGACCTGGTGGCTAATAGACAGCTGAAAGTAGTCCGTTGCCCACTAAGGGTAGCGGCCCATCATCCCTTGCGGGGTGCTCTGGTGAAGACCCGTAGCCACTTAGACTCCACGCCCTGGGAGAGCCCACGTCATCCACTGGTGTCAGGGTCAACAGCCCGTCAGTCCCCGTAACAAGCGGTCAGCCTGAGAGACCGCACGGGGGAGAGCCCGCAGGCAAACTCTATGGCTATCATTCATAAAGCATTTCCGCATGCGGAAATGCTTAACCACTTGAGGACCCACCCTTTACCCCCCCTTAAGGACCAGCGCTGTTGTAGCTGATCTGTGCTGGGTGGGCTCTGCAGCCCCCAGCACAGATCAGCGTGCAGGCAGAGCGACCAGATCGCCACCCTTTTTTCCCCACTAGGGGGATGATGTGCTGGGGGGGTCTGATCGCTCCTGCCTGCCGGATGTTGCGGGGGGGGGGGCACCTCAAAGCCCCCCTCCGCGGCGAAATCCTCCCCCTCCAGGCTGTCTCCTGTCACATGGCGGCGATCCCCGGCCGCTGATTGGCCGGGGATCGCCGATCTGCCTTACGGCGCTGCTGCGCAGCAGCGCCGTACAATGTAAACAAAGCGGATTATTTCCGCTTGTGTTTACATTTAGCCTGCGAGCCGCCATCGGCGGCCCGCAGGCTATTCACGGAGCCCCCCGCCGTGATTTGACAGGAAGCAGCCGCTCGCGCGAGCGGCTGCTTCCTGATTAATCAGCCTGCAGCTGGCGACGCAGTACTGCGTCGCTGGTCCTGCAGCTGCCACTTTGCCGATGCACGGTATAAGCGTGCGGTCGGCAAGTGGTTAAAACAGTTGACTTTACCGACCACTCGGCAAAGTCAGCATTCATAAAGCCTCTTTCCGCATGGAAAAATGACACTACCGAGCAGAGTGATAAATCACCGCCTTGTGCGGTGATTATCGGTACAAATGTAGCAAAATGTTCATTCATAAAGATCACCGCAAGCGGTGTGAGGTCGGGAAGTTCCGCTCCCTCTGATGTGGCGATATCAATGTAAATGAATGGAGACACACAGACCTCCCAGGCAGCTGCAGCAGAGCGGAACACGGAAAAATGTATCAACTCGGCAGCTTCCGTGTCTCCGCAAGCCTACCGCCTGTCTACCGCCAGCTTAGCTCGGGGAATCTCCGCACTGCTTCCGCACACGGATACATCTTTATGAATGCCCACCCAGAAGTCTAAAAATCCGCCAGCGGTGTTTTCCCGCACTGATTCTCTTTACCGACAGCCTGTTCATGAATGATAGCCTATGTGATCTAAACCTCTATGAACATGTTAGTGCAAACCTTGAATACATTCTACGTGGTTTTAAATATATGGCGTGATGAAAGATTTTTAATCTTCGAGGAATATATCCGGGTATTAAAGTGACACTATTGACAATTGGTGGCTGCAGCAGAGAAAGAGTGGCTCGGTTAGGCGTGGGGAGCCTGTGATTACCCCGACTGCGCAAATGACCATGATAGTTTGTGGTCCAACCTATCTGGTGAGTCGCTCTCCACTTGGTGTTGGAAAGTGAGGTGAATTGCAGTGCTGATCAATATATTGTTACATTAGGTAAAGTATTGTAATGCACATGCAGCACATTTACATTTGGGGGGACAGCGGCTAGAGGTTTAGTCATGTTCATCGTTTTCGATTATCCTACGCCGTTACTGCCGCACACTAAATTTACAATGTTGGCCCGAGATTTCCCAGCATGCCCGATCAATACATTCAACCAATTTTGGCCCTAAATCAGTCGAACTATTGGCGATCGGCCATCCTTGTGGCGATACTGATTTTCATGTGACTCAATAAAAATTATTAAATCAAATGGTCAATCGGCAGCCAAGTTGCTAGATGTATGGCCACCTTAAACATTTTTAAAGATAATTGTAACACTTTAACATTCTACTGATATAACGTGTGTTTATTGTCGCATATGACATTGTCCATGGGAAATATTGGGATCCAGACAGCCATGCACAGAAATGTTTGCAGCAGATCTTGTGATTGTATGGATGTCGGCTGCCCCTCAGCCTACAATCTCTTCCACGTAACCAGGTCACAGAACCCCTGGCACGCCGATCCCCACATTCCAGAACTATGTTGGCCCGACCCATCCATGACGTCATGTATGCGCCCTTCCCCCGCCGCACACTATTGTGGACTAACTTCCTCCGCCCTGCCTTACGAAGTCGCTGTGACTTCTCAGTCAAACTTGAGACGGCTGCACGCACGATGCGCTGGAGAAGACTCGTGCGTGCCGTCCTCCTACCGCGCCTTTATGCTCCAATTGGCTGGGGAACCTCCTGCTAGTGACCAACGGCAGGTAGCAAGTTAGGTGCGTCTCATATCAGACGGAGGAGAGCCCCGCCTGCACCGTCAGAACGGCTGCAGCGCAGGTTGGAGCAGTGCACAGGGTGACTTGGGGGGGGAGACCCCGGCTACAGGAAGCGACCATGGCCGCGGTAATGTCAGCTTCGCCTGGCTGGAGCTAAGTCTGCGCGTGTGACTGTCTGCTTCCGCCTACATTCCAGAGCTTCTGTGTCTTTCCGAGGGTTGGATCCATCCGCGTACAGCAGTCTGTTGTGGCCCGTGGCTCTCCTACTGCTGTGGAACTACAAAACCCAGACTGCCAGGGAATACTGCGCTTTATGGCTATTCCGTATATAAAAGGGGGCAGACGCTTTATTCTGGGCTTTGTTGTACAGAAATATAGGAAGAATTGTGGTCTGACTCTCATTTGAGGAGATAATATATAAGAAATAGTGGCGAGTGATTTGATGGGTTTCCCCACAACCAAGCAGATGGTCAAATCAGCCACACGTTATAATCTTGTTTTTGTTAACAAATTAGACTGTAATGAACTTCATTTCTGTACAAGTCTACTAAAATATGGCAGATTGTATTATGGGATTAAAATGCCTGGTACACACTGCAATTTCCCATCAGATGGACATCAGATGATAATTTCAGACAGGTCCGATCAGTTTTCTGATAGATTCTTTTTGCAGAAATGATTGGAAAATTGATCAGACCTATTGGATTTGAATTGACATGTTGATTTGACAAGAAATTGCACGGTGTGTGCCATACAAAATGTGTTAGGCCAGAGAGCCACAGGTCATTATAGACATTGTTGTTTCCTGAATTGTGTGCTTCACCTAGCTGGGGGTTTTCCATTCAGAGGCTTTGGTGTAAAAATCCAGGTTTGCATTGCTGCTGTTGATCTTGAATGCAGGGATTTGACTTTCCAATAGTTTTACATAAATCCAAAGTTTGTGGGACTGATCCTGAACTTTGCACACAGCTAATCAGATTTCGAAAGCAAATGATTCTTTGATTAATATCAATCAAGCTGTTAAGTGATAATTTGCATTGTAAACTAAGACTATACATCTCCTGATTCAGTCCCTAGTAATTCTAAAAATGGAAAAAATAGACCTAGTGCACGCCAAAAAGCCTCTAGCAGATCTGCAAAACGCTAGAGGTGTTTGAAGCAGATTTCAGAGCGATTCTAGGCATGTTTTCTAAACCTGCCTAGCGTTTTTGTGTAGCAGATTTCAAATATTGTTACAGTAAAGCGCTTACTGAATAGCTTCTGTAACAAAAACGCCTGGAAAACCGCTCTGATCTAGCGTCTACAATCTTGGTTCCCTTAAAGCCCAATCTACACGATACGATTCTTTGTGTGATTCGATTACGATTCTATTTACGATCTGACATGTCCGATCGGGATTCAGTTCGATTTGCTATTGTTTTGCAATGTCGAATCGAATCCTGATCGGACATGCTGGATTTAATTGTATCGTAAATAGAATCGTAATCGAATCGTACAAGGAATCGTATCGTGTAGATTGGGCTTTAGCCTCATTTACAAGGTACAATTTTCTATCACCTGAATCTATTAGCTTTCCAATAACAGATCGGATTGAAATAGATTTTGGGTACTTATCAATACAAAAATCTATCTCAAAATTGATCAGAAACAATTTGGATGCCTACACACTATGCAATTTCTTAGCAGATCACCAGCTGATCCAATGGAAAATGGTACCATGAGGCTTTAAATTCGTCACTTTGAATTTTATTTGCGATTGCTTTGAATGACAGTTTAGCATGATACACACTCACACACTCACACTCTTCAGTTATCTGCGGGACCTTTAACAGAAGTTGCCTTAAAGAAGAACTGTAGTGAGAGGTATATGGAGGCTGCCATATTTATTTCCATTTAAGCAATACCAGTTGCCTGGCAGCCCTGCTAATCCTCTGCCTCTAATACTTTCAGCCATAGGCCCTGAACAAGCATACAGCAGATCAGGTGTTTCTGACAAATTTGACAGATATGACAAGATTAGCTGCATGCTTGTTTCTGGTGTGATTCAATCACCTGGTGTGATTCAGACACTTCTTCAGCCAAACAGACCAGCAGGGCTGCCAGGCAACTGGTATTGCTTAAAAGGAAATAAATATGGCACCTCCATATAGCTCTCACTACAGTTCTCCTTCAAGAAAAATGGTGGTCAGTGATTCAACCGAAAAGATTGCTAACTACCTCCTCGGGGGCGTTTGGAAATACCTGTACACCTTCCAAAGTTTTGCCTGAGGCAATCATGAACAGTTGTTCTTCTGAACAGGGTTGTGGAGTCGGTACTCCAACTCCGACTCCTCAGTTTATGAAACCCCGACTCCGGGTACCCAAAATGACTCCGACTCCTTACTCTAATATTTAACAGGGCTGTGGATTTTGTACAAAAATCATCCGACTCCTCAGTTTATGAAATCAACGACTCCTCGACTCCGACTCCACAGCCCTGCTTCTGAGAAGAAGTTTTAAAGGCTGGCAACGTTTTTTTTTTTTTTTTCGAGCGCGAAATCGCATTTCAACTGAAAACCAATTTTAGTCAATGGAATGGTTCACGGTTGAATGAAATACTTCCCATTAATTGTGTACATCTCATGTATAACGCACAATGTGACTTTTCTATGTTTTTCGTATAGTGCATGGCATGCGACATCCTAACATGAATCTAACCTAAGGGATTTCTTTAGTTTCAGACACAGGAACGCTCACTATAGGTGATACCATATTACTAAAGTACAGGTAAATTTTCTTACCAGGAAATGGATTGTGATAGAATATTTTAGTAATTTCATTTGTCATCGCATACGTGACTGATCATGATTTAATGTCTGATCATTCAAGCTGTTGAGGTCATGTTTTTTTCATAACCTTTTGGCACTTAGTACTGCTATTTTACAGCTTTTCTTTACAGCCCACATTATCTGGTATTCAGGGTACCAGTATTGCTTACTGTGAAACTAATTGAAAGCTTTTGATTGATTTTCAAGGACTGAATTTACTGAAGAACTTTCCTGATGTTAGAAAATTTTGATTGAATGGACAGTGGATCTGTTAGCTTTGTACATCTAGTGAGGCTGGGCAAATTCGATCAAAAGACAGATCTATCTCTGATCAGTGAAAGAGATGTTGGCTGCCCACACACAGATTCCCAATCGATTTCAGCATGTAACTTTCAGGAATCGTCCTTGTGACGCCACCAGATGTTACATGTGCATTTATAGTTGACCTGTTACTTCGTCACCAAGTGTCCACTCTTTACTTCTGTGACGTCACACAGGCGCCTCGCGTGCTATATGCCGGTAGTCAAGTGGGGCCTGAATGTGGAAATACGGCGTGGACGCACTGACACTAAATCTGTCTGGGGTGTATGGGCAGCCAGCAGTTCTCTCTGACCAACTGCAACTGTACAGCATTATGTACTTCATATTGAATTCATGCGCGTGCATGCCTGCCTGCCTGCTGCAATGTATGCTGGGAGATGTAGTGTGTGGATGCCAGAACAGAGATCTTTTGTTTACAAATGTATTCAACTTGCACCACACAATATTAGATCAGATACCCATAAGAATCTGAGTTAAGGTTCCAGTAAAGGTGTGCACAGGCACCTTGATCTTTGTCGCCAGTCAGGGATCAGGGCCCGATACCTTAGGGTGATATCGCTGACTGGCCTGTACAGACGAGTGACAGCTGTGTAGCTGATGACATGTTCTGTTGTTTGTTGAAGCGGACAGAGCAGCATATGCAGGATGTCATGCAGTGGCCAGGGGAGCGCTGCAGACAATGTGATTGGTTGGGGTCGGCGGCTGCTGTATCTGCTCAGGCAGTCCTTATCGCCCACTTTGGTCAGGTGTATGTACAGGCCTTAAAGGAGTCATCAGGCAAAAAAAAAAAGGTTTCACTTACCTGGGGCTTCTACCAGCCCCATGCAGCCATCCTGTGCCCTCGTAGTCGCTTGCTGCTGCTCTGGTGCAGGAACATTAACACGTACATTTTTACGCGTTAGTGGTTCAACGCGCAAAAATTTACACGTTAAGCCACTAACGCATAAGAATGTATGTGTTAATGTTCCTGCACCCGTGGGAATGCGTAAAAATGTACGCAATGTGGCCCGCTGACCCCAAGGTCGGCAAAAACTAAACTTACTGACAGAGGGGGACCAGAGCAGCAGTAAGTGACTATGAGGGCACAGGAAGGCTGTATGGGGCTGGTAGAAGCCTGTTAAGTGAAACTCATAATTTTTTTTTGTTTGCCTGATAACTCCTTTAAGTACCTGATGTAATACTGATTAAGTTGCTGCTAGCCTTGTGCTGCCCAGTGCATTATAAAGCTGATTGTGTACTGCTCCAACTTGATTGCAAAATGAAATATCCTTACTCGATAAAACGTTCATTCAATAAAAGGATTGTACTCCCAAGAGAGCTGACATTTTGGAATTTATCCAACCATCTATCTGACGAAAAAACGTATGGTGTGTACCCAGCATAACACACCTTCTGGCAGTATAATCTCTAGCTGTCCTTTGAGATTCTACCTAAACAATCTTTTCAAATTGTATTCAACCCATTGACCTTCATGGTGAGCAACTGCTTGGCAATTCTGAGCAAAGTTAGTGCAATCATATTGTAAGGTGTTGCCCGCTGAAAAATGCTGTTCCTCTGTGCTTGAGGTGTATCATAGGAGATAACATGCCAGTTAAATACAGAACTGACACAGGTTTAAGCACATGGCATTCCATATTGGTTACCATGTACACAAGCATTGAAATAGAAATGTGACTAATGCAGACATACAGAGCACTGACAACTATGCGTGATTATAAAGGACCAGCTACATGCACACTTCACTGATAGTCTCCGCAGATTGTCAGAATTGTTTCCTCTCCTGCAATCTGGCATGCTGGATCTCTCTTGCCCATCTGCTTTTATCCTTGCTGGAACTTTCTTGGTCATGTTTGCATCAGGGCACCACTCACTCCTGCTCCATAGAGCAGAACACACTGCTTAGCCAAAAGCTCTTGTTCAGAAACTGCCACCTGAAACAAATGGGAATAATCATATTGGCAAAAAATGTCTTAAATGTTTCCATAATTGTAGTGCTGAAAGAATAGGAAAGGTTGTTTTTAGCTTCTTGACAGGGAAGCACTTGTCAGAGTATGCTGGATATTTTCTTTACTACAAGTATCCTGTATTAAAAACAGTTTCAATGAACCACTGAGGTAAATGTCACCTTAATTTGTATTTTATTACCAAAGGAGTTGCTGATCTGAAACAATTATTGTAACTTTATAGTATCCCAAGCTTCTTGTTTTCCAGATCAGAGATGTGATGGCCAGTACCAGATCAGTGATGTGATATTTGGTGCAGTTAAAGTGCAACTAAACTAAGAGCTTCCTCTTTGCTCTAAAACATATTAGCCATAGGATGATGACCTTTATGGAATAAAAAAATTCTTCATTACTATGAAAATCCTAATACCCACAGCTGCCCCCCCCCCTCCCCCGGAGTTTTAACTTGGTTTCACTTTGCAGGGAGCACTGAAAGAGTTAAGCGTCAGTGTTTATGGTGAGAGCTGCCTTGGCAGAGCTCTCCTGCAGTCTATTTAGGCTTCTTTTCAGATGGAAGGCTGAACTGCGCATTTATCGGGCAGTTCAGCTTCCCGGTTGCTGCCCAGGAGCGTCATTGGGGTTACACAACTCCACATTCCTGCTCTGCTGATGAGAGCTAATTAGACATTTCAATTTTGCTACACAAACACAGAGCAGTGAATTGCCTTATAAACTATATTTAGATTGAAACCTTTTAATTGTGTTCTGTGGAAGAGTTCGGGTCCACTTTAAGTGTGGGTTAGCTGAGGAGGCTATTAATGAGACTCGTATGAGAATCTAGTGTGGATCCCTCCCAACATCACTGGATCCTTTATCAGCGAAGCAAAAATCCATTGTCGTCGTCCTCATCCAACCTGCCAGGAGCTGCTCTCCCATCCCTCTAGGCTAGCAACTGTACAATCATTTGCCCCAAACTGTTGCCCACGTTATCGAGTTCCAATCTCTGCAAAAGTTATAGAGCTTATGTACACCGCTTTAGACTTGGTATGCTGGATTTAGGAATCCACAACTGACACTGGCCAAACATCAGGTAACTTGGCCGATCTGATTTGATTATTATAATGAATTATTATGATAATCTGTGCCACCTAGAGCATGCCTAATTGACGATACAATCATTTTTGGACCGAAAGTGTGACATCCTACACGCCCCCACATTATGCCAACGGCCATGTGGGGCACGTGTATATGAGGCAGTGCAGATTTGTATCCAGTAGTGGTAGGTAAAGTATTTGCACTGGGCACCAGGGGTACATTTTACACTGGGCGTGGGGGAACAGACAACGTGGCAGCGTCTCTAGGTCGATTCCCACAAGATTCGATCAGGAATTGGCCTGAGATGTGTGAGCAGCTGACATATCTCTGTAACTAGATTTTATTAGAGAGATCTGTCTCTTGGTCGAATATGCCCATCATCGCTAGATGTTTGGCTACCCTAAAGCTGCAGACCACTAAGAGAAGAGTATAGGTGCCATTTCAAGCAGCTTGAGTGCTGTGGTCATTTAGGCCAGGTTAGTAGGGCCTAGGGGTTAGTAGTATAGTTAAGATTTTATAGCTGAGAAAACAAAGTTTATTCTACTTCTCAGATTGTAAATGTATCTTGGATATATCGGGCATGATTAGTGTCCTTATTAGATTGCAACAAAGCAGTCTGACTTGTTTGAACAGTTGTTTAGTTGGCCAGTAAGCATCATCACTTATCATAGCTGAACTCTGGACGGGATACAACATTTGTCCTTTAACTTCTGCAGTTCTCCGAATTTAATTAAACTGTATTTTGCACGTGTACAGTGCATGTTCAAATAGCCAGCAGTGAGGGAATGTTTTACAAATAAACTACAGAGTTAAGGGGCCCATAAACTTAGCAATTTTCCCTCCGGTATACAGCCGATTCGATCACAGCTCCACAGATTGAGATCGGTTTCATGCTGAAATCGATTCACAATCTGTGTGCAGTAAAGGCAGCCATACGATCCCTCTCTGATCAGATTCGATCAGAGGGATCTATCTGTTGGTCGATCTGATGGCAAATCGACCAGTGTATACCCACCTTTACCTGACTCTGCCCCATTGTGCTCATGATTCCACAGTAATACCTTATCTGAAGTGGTGTTTTGTCTCTTCCACTCCCCATGAGACCATGGTCCCAGCCTGCTACCTCCCTCCGCATGAATGCATGGGCACCCTATGCATTAGCGCAGATGGCAAGGCAGAAGATGCCTGCTGATTGGTGGTAACCTTGCACCTGCTGTGTTTTCTCTCTAGGCTTGATACGTGAGCCTACCTTCAACCTGCACTGTAGTGTGCTGCAGGGGGGGAGTGAATATGTTGGTCATGTGACTGCCAGTGCTAGCTCATTATATACAATGGACATAGTAATAATCCCTCCTTTGAAATAGTCATATTTAGTTGCATTGTAGCTTAAAGCGGAATATAACCCTGCTTTTCAACTTTGCTCTAAAACATTTACAGCATATTA
This sequence comes from Hyperolius riggenbachi, assembly GCF_040937935.1. Taxonomy (NCBI): domain Eukaryota; kingdom Metazoa; phylum Chordata; class Amphibia; order Anura; family Hyperoliidae; genus Hyperolius; species Hyperolius riggenbachi. The sequence goes on from NC_090646.1 coordinate 548,120,383, forward strand.
TATACAAAAAGCATTTTTTTTTTTTACTAGACCAGCATTGGAAGGGATAAACACAGAGGTTTAAAGTTCCGTGGAGAGATATGCAGAAGTTCAGATTGTTACATTCTATTTAGTTAAATGTATCTATTGAGAAATGTTACACTCTTTGGCTGTCCTCCAGCTCCTTCTCAGTCAGAGACATTAGTGAGTCACATTCAACACTTAGATACATTTATGTAAACAAAATGTATCTATGTCAGCTTCGGATGGGTCCTGCAGAAATCTACAGGAACTTTAAAGCCCTGTGTAACCCTTCCAATGCTGGTCTAGTTAAAAAAAAAATGCTGGTTGCATATAATATACTGCAAATAATGTTTTAGAGCAAAGTTCAAAAATGCAGGGTTATATTCCGCTTTGAAACACAAAGGCATAACAAAAAATATATTTACACAGTATAACTTGTAGCAGCCAAGTAAAAGATATAATGGCCTCAGATCAAAAATAAACAGGATCAACCACCTAAAAAGTTTGTCAACTCAAGTTTGTCAGGTGTAACGAATCAGCCCGTCAATTACACCCTAAGCGAATTGGCTTCCACCTATGATCACCTGTTATCATATTGATTAGTTCAGTGTAAAAATAGCTATTCCTGGAGCACTCCCTCCAAACTGGATTAAAGAATGAAGAGAAAACTGGTCAGAGAGGCTTCCAAGAGGCCTATGTTAATGCTGAAACAGTTATGGGAATTTATGGCAAGGAGTGCTCATTATGTGCGTGTTACAACAAGGGCTGTGGAGTTGGAGCAATTTTTTGGTACCTGGAGTCGGGAAAAAAATGCACAGACTCCTAATGAATTTAAACTGTAATTAAAATACAAAATATGATAACATTTTCTATTTCTTAGATAGTCGTCATAAATAATTTATATATACAGTAATAGCTGTGCTTAGTCCACAAAAATGAAATGAACCAATCAAAAAATAGTTACTTGTGCTGCTTCAATAAAGCAGTCCCCGTATTTTTTAAGTCAGTTATGCATATCTGATTGTGACTGTGTATCTATGTATCTCTATATCTCTTATATATGTTACGGCCAGAACCCGTAGTGTGGCCACTTCGGGTTCTGGCCGGCCAATGTGCGAAGTGGCCGCAGCGGAGCGGCCAATGTCAGAAATGTAATGACTACACTAAGCTACAATGTATTTTACGGCCGTCTCGCTGCGGCCAAATATATAACAACTTGCTTAATTTTATTAAATATAGCCGGCGGCAATGTAATAGATTAAGCCGCCGGCTTTCACACTGCCTCCTCTCCTCCTCCCCTGCCTCCTGAACGATACGGAGCAGCCGGCGGGGACACGCGTGTCCCCGCCGGCTGCTCCGTATCGTATAGGAGGCGGGGGGGGGGGGGGGAGGAGGAGAGGAGGCAGTGCGAAGCCGGCGGCTTCATCTATTACATTGCCGCCGGCTATATTTAATGAAATTAAGCAAGTTGTTATACATTTGGCCGCAGCGAGACGACCGTAAAATACATTGTAGCTTAGTGTAGTCATTACATTTCTGACATTGGCCGCTGCGCTGCGGCCACTTCGCACATTGGCCGCCCAGAACCCGAAGTGGCTGGCCAGAACGCGAAGTGGCCACACTTCGGGTTCTGGCCGTAACATATAGTATACTAAATAACATCTATGCTGTAAGAATAAAGCCTGATGTGTAGCCATGTCACTAATAAAGATGGTCATTGAGATAGAAATAATTCTGCTCTGATGCTGGTTTATGCAAATTTATGCACTCCCTTTGCTCATGAAATCAAATAATTTGATATGTTGTTAAAATTTGGTTTGATGAATACGAATTAAAGGGTACCCGAGATGGATGAAAATAAGTATTTTTTTTTTTTTTTTTTTTTATTTTATTTTTTTTATACATACCTGGGGCTTCCTCCAGCCCCATTCAGGCTAATCAGACCCTCGCTGTCCTCCTCCACCACCTGGATCTTCTGCTATGGGTCCAGGTACTTGAGCCAGTCAGCGTAGTCCAGCCGTGTGACGCTCCCACAGCCAGGAGCATTCTGTACCTGCGCAATAGTGCTACGCAGGTGTAGTACGCTCCCGGCGGCGGAGTGTGTGCATGCGCATTACGCCCGACTGACTCAAGTACCTTAACCCATAGCAGAAGATCGAAGATCTAGGTGGCGGAGGATGACAGCGAGAGACTGATCAGCCTGAAGGGCGCTGAAGCCCTGGTTACAACATTATCACTTCCAAAATCTGGCTTGTATGGGATGATTAAAGAGAACCCGAGGTGGGATTTACTTATGCTAGTGGGGCACAGAGGCTGGTTGTGCACACTAACACCAGCCTCTGTTGCCCCATGGTGTGCCTCCAGGACCCCCCTGCTTGCCGCTAAACCCCCCTCCCCCCCCCCCCCCCCCCCCCCGCAGTGCTGGCGACATGCAGCGTGTCGCCAGCACAATGTTTACCTCTTGCCTGTTAGCACCGCACCCCCGCCTCCTCCGTATTGGCGCTACCCGCCCGCGTCCCTTGCCTCCCGCTGTTATACATGGCAGAATCCAATACAGCTAACCAAGCCTACTGTAAAGCACAGAGGTGTTAACAGTATGTTTTGTAGATGATCCTCTGCCGCAGGGAGTAGAGCATTTGTCCGGATAGAAGGAAACCTAGATGGGGAGAGATGCTGTCAAATTCTTGAGGAAAACCTGATGCCCTCTTGTTTTCAATAGAATACATATGATTTAAACTTAAAATCCATTGAATATCAATCCAAACGATGGCATTTTACAGTGCTTCCCAGTGAAAGTAAAGGTGGCAGCATCTGCAGTGGTGAGAGCAAGGTTTTGTTTAGCTTTGTGCAGATGCAGTGGTGAGATCAGTATTCGACAAGGTTTCTGCTGAAATCTTGTCTGTCAAATGGTAGAATTTGGTAGAACAGGTAAACTATCCGATATATTTGGAAGATGTCGATCGTTTAATCTGATCCACTATACATTGAATGGTTTATGGGGTACCATTAGGCCACATTTGCATGCGTTAATTGTGAAAATGTATAGCTATATGTGGGCCATTTACATTTCTATGCATAAACACTTATTTATATTTTTTAAACAAATGTTCCAGCAATTTTGGTTATTAAACAGCGCTAGTGGTTTTGGAGAGAGTTTATAGAGCTTTTGGCTGGATAGTGTAATGGTTAAGGGCTCTGCCTCTAACACAGGAGACCTGGGTTCGAATCTTGGCTCTGCCTGTTCAGTAAGCCAGCACCTATTCAGTAGGAGACCTTGGGCAAGTCTCCCTAACACTGCTACTGCAGTGTTCTCCCCAGGCTCTTTTAGCCAGGTTCTCCACCCGGCTAGTTTTGGTGAGCACCCGGCTGTCATTGGCTCACTTCCTACTCTGCTGTAAGCAGATTTGTGCTGAGAAGTGTGGGCCCTGTATTCTCTCATCTCGCCCCACCCGGCTACTTTTTCATGCCACCCGGCTGGAGAAAAATTCTGGGGAGAACACTGTACTGTCTATAGAGCACGTCCTAGTGGCTGCAGCTCTGGCGCTTTTAGTCCGCCAGGAGAAAAGCGCAATATAAATGTTCTGTGCTTGTTTTGAATCGATTTTCACTGTACTTTTGCATTTTTTTGTACTTGTTACTCAGTGTCAATAGCTCCAAAAAGGTACTAAGTGATTCTTTCTGGTGTGAAATGGTCTTTAAAGAGGAACTGTAACGACAAAACGTCCCCTGGGGGGTACTCACCTTGGGTGGGGGAAGCCTCAGGATCCTAATGAGGCTTCCCACGCCGTCCTCCATCCCTCAGGGGTCTCGCTGCAGCCCTCCGTGCAGCGGTGACGTCAATATTTACCTTCCCGGCTCCTGCGCAGGCGCTCTGACGGCTGTCTGCTCCGAAGTAGGCGGAAATACCCGATCGCCGTCGGGTCTGCTCTACTGCGCAGGCGCACGTTTCCGGCGCCTGCGCAGTAGAGTGGACCCGACGGAGATCGGGTATTTCCGTCTATTTCGTGCCGAAAGCAGCCACAGCACCCCCGCTGGAGCCAGCAAAGGTAAATATTGAATCTACAGTCGGGTCTGTCGCCGGCTGTTCGGAGGGCTGCAGCAAGACCCCCGTGGGACAGAGGACGGTGTGGGAAGCCTCATTAGGATCCGGAGGCTTCCCCCACCCGAGGTGAGTACCCCCCAGGGGAGGTTTTTGATGTTAGTCTCTTTAAGAGTTAATTGTCCATGTGATTATCAACATGCTGGAAAGCGCCGCAATCGGAAAAGCTCTTCAAAAGCGCTCTGTGTGAAACAGCCCTAATTGATTAAGTGGTTAGTTAGGGTGACCTATTTGAGAATGAGCACTGTACAGGCACATTGCTTGGCTATACCCAAGCAGCCGGGGTTTTTTTTTTTGTATATGGAGAGCGTGATTGGGGGGGGGGGGGGGGAAGGAATACTGCTTGGTAATTGCCAATGTGCTCATTATCTTGCTGGCCTATTGTGCTTACTGTTGTGGTAGGAGAGATGTATCTGCTTCATATACTTCCTAACACAGGTAGCCGGATACGATTTTGCTGTTCGTAGATTGTGAAAGAGAAGAATCCGCTCACCGGTGTTCCATAACCACTCCATTCTTTATTTTGTACAGACACAGATGAGCTCGCTCATACCCCGATTGTCACTGTTTGTACAAAATAAAGATTAGGCTTTTTATGGAATACCAGTGAGCAGATCCTTCCCTTTTACTGTCTCTGTTCACTGTCCTTAAAAAAACCTACTTGAGCAAAGTCTTCAGCTGTGAAATAGTAATGGGCATATGTAACGGTTACTGCCAGTGACATTGTGCAATAATTGAACAGCTTGCTTTTGGAGTTTTGTGAAGCTTTAATCGTGACTGCAATGTGTAGATCTGTGTGAGGCCTGAATGTTGTGCATAACTGAAAGTTTAATTTTAATTAAGGCAGCAGTAAATGTGTGTGATAGAAAGCAGTGACCATTTAAATGTGCTAACAGTTGTCTGTGCTTTCTTCTCTCTGTTCAGCTTTATGCATCCATAAATCCACATTTATGCTTCTCGTGAGACAACGCAGAGGATCCCATTCATATTGCTTGTGCCTTTTCTGGATATTTCTGGCCGTCGATCTGGTCTCTATTCACATACAGAAGTCTCCCAACGTAGAGCAGCCATGGATCTTAAAACGGCGGTGTTCAATGCTGCCCGTGATGGCAAGCTGCGCCTTCTTTCCAAATTGCTGGAAAATAAGGCCAAAGACGAAGTATTTTTGCTTATGTCTGAGAAAACCAATGGGGCAACACCACTTTTAATGGCAGCACGATATGGCCACCTGGACATGGTTGATTACCTGCTGGATCAGTGCAGTGCCTCTGTGGAGATTGGAGGATCTGTGAATTTTGATGGGGAAACCATAGAAGGAGCACCGCCACTGTGGGCGGCCTCTGCGGCCGGTCACCTCAAAGTGGTTCAGTCCCTACTGGATCATGGAGCTTCCGTGAACAACACAACCCTCACAAACTCTACTCCCTTGCGAGCTGCCTGCTTTGATGGTCACTTGGAGATTGTGAAGTATCTGGTAGAGCACAAAGCTGATTTGGAGGTGGCCAACCGTCATGGGCACACGTGTCTGATGATCTCCTGCTACAAAGGTCACAAGGAGATAGCCCAGTTCCTGCTAGAAAAAGGAGCAGATGTGAATAGGAAAAGTGTGAAAGGTAACGCCGTCTAGAGATCTGCGCTGGAGTTTTCAACTCTAAAAAAACCTGAATCCCTCTCCCTAATTCCTTTTTGTCACAGTCCTGAAATGCTTAATTAACTTTTGGTATTAAATCTGAAGTGATCTGTTTCTGGATGGTCACACCAACCAATTTGCTTTTCCCCCATAAAAGACCTCTAAAATGAGGATATGGAGGCTGCCATATTTTCTTTTAAACAATACCTGTTGCGTGGCAGTCCTGCTCATCTCTGGCTGCAGTAGTGTGAATCGCACACCTGAAACAAGCATGCATGTAATCCAGTCAAATTTCAGTCAGAAACATCTGATCTGCATACTTGTTCATGGTCTGTAGCTAAAAGTAATAGATGCAGAGGATCAGCAGGACAACCAGGCAATGTGTGTTGTTTAAAAGGAAATAAATGTCAGCCTCCATATTCCTCTCACTTCAGGTGTCCTTTAATATCTGTAGGGTACCTGATTTTGGCAGTAAAATAACACACACATATAAAGCTGCATGCAGATTCAGTTTGTCAACTTAAAGGTCAACTCCCATGAACAAATGTATAATACATACATGTAAAATGTAGATTTCTCCCAGAATAAAATGCACTATAAATTATACTTCACATCCCCCCCCCCCCCCCCCTTTCATATGTCGCCGTTAGCGGGCAAGCAGGAGGTATCACACAATAGTGTCTGTCTGTATTTTCTTGTTAAGCAGTTTCATGGCAGTTCTCTGTACCTGTTAGGCCACCCGTCAGCTTCTGAACCTGATCGCCTTGGGTGACATCGCTCGTCCTGGCTGCACACACATGTCAGCTGTGTAGCTGGCGACGTGCTGCATTGCTATGTGGAGGGACGAGGAGTGGAGCATGCGTGGCGTCATGCAATGGTGGGGGGAGCCTCGCAAATGAGATAGATGGGAGGGGATTAGCGTTGTTTGGGTTGATGAGATCCGCCCGGTGCATCGCTCGGGCTCCCTGGCTGCTGTATACACACCTGATTGAAAAGCTTTTACTTATGTAATGCTGTTTGGTTTTAATAAATAAAAAAAAAAAATGCACCGCTCAAATGAGAACACACACATAGCATTACATTATCAAAAGCTTTTCAAAGCCCTGGTGGTTAGAAAAGCATTCTTTGTGTGAAGCAGCCCTAATTCTGGTAAAATAGGAGACTGGCTACAAAATTGGCACAACTGTAGAGATTGCTTATTGCTACCACTGAAGTAGTAAAAGTTAGGAAAGGGGGGGGGGGGAAGTGTGTGTACTAGGGCAAAGGTCAAATTCTCGCCACAGAAAATAGGTCTCTGAAGTCCACAGTACAGAGCTGTCATTTAGTTGGTTCATTGTTGGAGTAAATATCTTATAGCATAAACGCTTTTTTTTATAGATTGTTGATGTTTCTATAGTTGTGACAATTGTCAATAATTTGTGATTGATTGGTGGAGCACTATACTGATACATTACATTGTTTTGTCAAAGTGTAGTGTGTGTGTGTGTGTGTGTGTGTGTGTGTGTGTGTGTGTGTGTGTGTGTGTGTGTGTGCGCGCGTGTCTCGTCTGTAGACCTAGTCTTGAACCCGCATTCCTCCATGTAGTTGTTGGATGTTGTAACTTGCGGAACTTGATCTCCAGTTTGAAAGATGACAATACATATGATGTACTTTATATGTATTGGAGGTGCAGTCCTAATATCTAGCCATATGAAACATAGAAAATGAGTTATCTGGTTGCCAGGGACACATGCTATAGAGTGGCAGGTTTATGTTTGTTTAAAATACTTTCCCTGCAATTTAAAATATTAAGAAAAAAAAAAAAAAGTCCTATGTATGTTAATTGTAAATTTTGAGTTAAGATATGGTATTGCCTCAACTCCCTAGGGTTAAGGAAAGCTATCCTATTGCTAGCTGGCAGACAACTGAAGTAGTTGCCATTAATGTACCCTCTGTTACTTTGTAGATGGTAGAACTACATTGCAAATTAAGGCTGTCCCTTAGAATTTTACACCTAGCCTGTGCCCGTGATTATTGTGCAGCTACTTTTCATTGTCCGCTTTTGGGCTGGTTCAGATGGACGCTTGCAGAGCGTTTAGCGCAAGCGTTCGGAACGTCACGATAAATGCTCCCATTCAAGTGAATGGGAGCGTTTACACCGAGCTTTTGCGCGCATTTACACGATCGCGGCGTTCGTGTCCCGATTTTCGCTAGCGTTAGAGCTGCCCCTGGAAGCGACATGTAGCTTCCAGGGGGTGGCCAACCGCGGCGGCTAATGTTAACTTAGGGAAAGAAAAAAAAACGCGACCGCATCGGAACGCGACGCAAAGGCTACTGAAACTGACCGCGCAGCCGCCGCAACGCCCCCAAACGTGACGCCACGCAGACGTCCGTCTGATCCAGCCCTTAGTTTTGTGTGATCTTTCCGTGCATCATCCAGACTTCTATGCTTTTTCTTTTCAGTGTGGAGTATCAGGAATCCTGTTACTTGGTTCTAGTGATTGCCTTAACCTCCTGGGCGATAATCCCGAGCTGAGCTCGGGGTATGTCACGCAGGAGGGTTTCTCAGGCCCTGGTGGGCCGAATTTTTTTTTTTTTTTTTTTTTTACATGCAGCTAGCACTTTGCTAGCTGCGTGTAACTTCCGCTCGCCGCTACCCGCCGTGCCGCGCAGCCCCCCCCCCCTCCAGACCCCTTGCGCAGCCTGGCCAATCAGTGCCAGGCAGCGCTGAGGGGTGGATCGGGACTCCCTCTGATGCCACGACGTCGGTGACGTCATCCCGCCCCGTCGCCATGGTGACCGGGGAAGCCCAGCAGGAAATCCCGCTTGCTCTGATCGCCAAAGGCGATCGGAGTGGGTGGGGGGATGTAGCTAGCACTAGGCTAGCTACAGGATTTAAAAAAAAAATAAAATTTAAAAAAAGTGCTGCGCCCCCTCCTGGGTGATGTAATTCTATCGCCCAGAGGGTTAAAGAGACTCGGAGACGAACTAAGTTTTATACATACCTGGGGCTTCCTCCAGTCCCATCAGCCTGGATCGCTCCCACGCCGCCGACCTCCGCTGCCTCTGTCCGCCGGTACAGAGTCCCGTCATTTCGGCCAGTTGGCGCAAGCGCAGTGTGCTCCCTCCGTACTGCGCATGCGTACAGAGCCGGAGGGAGCCCCTGCACATGCGGAAGACTGGTTGCGTCCGGCGGAAGTGCCGGGACCCGGGTACCGGCCATAGAGGCAGCGGAGGACGGCGGCGTGGGAGCGATCCAGGCTTATGGGGCTAGAGGAAGCCCTAGGTATGTATAAAATCTTTTCCTATTTTTTTTTTTCACTAGCTTTGTCTCTGGTTCCCTTTAAAAGCAGGGCTGTGGAGTCTGTACAAAAATCATCCGACTCAGACTCCTCAGATTTTGAAACCTCCGATTTCAGGTACCCAAAATGGTTCCGACTCCTTAGTCTAATACTTGCCGGAACTAAAGATTTGGTACAAAAATCATCAGACTCCTCAGTTTATAAAACCTCCAACTCCGACTCCAGGTACCCAAAATTTCTCCGATTCAGACTCCTCGACTCCTCAGCCCAGACAAAATGATTTCCTTTTCAACAATATCAGTTGCATGGCATCCTGTTGATCTTTCTGGCCAGTAGTGTTGGATTTAGGGCCGGTTCACGCTGGCAGTTAAGTGGCAAATGAATCCGTGAAAATGGCTCCCCCCAGACCCCCATCACCAAAGTGGATTTTGCTAGCTAGAACGGTCTGTTTCTCCACTGAAAGAACGTTCTGTTTTCTCATTACCCCCAATACAGTGCTTCAACTTCCGTTTCCGTTCCGCTGGGCTCAGGGGTCCAGAAAAATTGCTGCAGCAGGAAATTTGCGGATTGCGTGGAACAGATCCATTCTAACTGACCAATGTGAACAGATCCATAGGTTAACGTTGGATCAGTTCCCATCCCTTAGGATCCGTTCCGATCTGCGAATGGACACTTTTTTGAATAACAAGTGTGAAGCAGGCCTAACCTGGAACAAGCATGCACCTATTCTTGTTGGATTTTTGTCAAACCTCTGATCTACATGCTTGTTCAGGGTCTTTGGCTTAAAAGTATTAGAGGCAGAGGATCAGCAAGACATCCAGGCAATGTGCTTTGTTTTAAAGGAAATAAATATCTCGGCCTCCATGTGTCTCTTACCAGTTACCACCTGTTCCCTTTAACCTGCCCCTACCCACTGACTTGCTTATCTCAGGCCCTTCCAATGCCTATCATTACCATTTTGCTTTTAAGCCATAACTGGCCACATCCTAGTAGGCAGTGCTCTGCGGGTTTTTTTTCCTTTCTATGCATTTGTCCCTTAACCAGTTCACCCCCAAGGGTTTTTACCCTAACGGACCAGAGCAATTTTCACTTGTCAGTGATCCTCCCTTTTATTCGCTAATAACTTTATTACTACTTATCACAAGAAAATGATCTATACCTCGTTTTTTTTCGCCACCAATTAGGCTTTCTGTGGGTAGTACATTTTGCTAAGAATTTTTTTTATTCTAAATGTGTTTTAATGAGAAAATAAAAAAAAAACATTTTTCTCAGTTTTTAGCCATTAGTTTTAAAATTAAACATTCTCCTGTGGCTAAAACAAACACATTTTATTTGCCCAGTTGTCCCGATTATTAAACCATTTAAGTTATGTCCCTATCACAATGTATGGCGACAATATATTATTTAGAAATATAGGTGGTGGTCTTTTCTTTTTTTTTTTTTTTTTTTTTCTGGCCATAATTACCAGCCCCAATGTAATAAACTAAAATTAATTTTCCCCCATAAAGTCTAGATTAAAAAAAGCTGAGTCCCTAAGGCAACTATTATTTTAAGCTTTTTTTTTTTTTTTTTTTGGAGGGGGGGGGGGTTGGAAGTTTAATTTTATTAATTTTATTAATGTGTATGTACTTGTATATGTATGTATTTTGTATGTGTAATATACTTTTGGGCCACAAGATGGCGCAAGTGAACACTTCGTTATAGGAAGTGATCACTTTTTTTTTTTTTTTTTTTTTTTTTTTACACTTTATTAAAATGTAACAATTTCCTGTTTTTGTGAATGGACGTAGCCACTGTTCGCGGTCACGTCCATTCACTCCAGGCACAGCGATTGGGTAGAGGACCGCTTGGTCCTCTTCCCCAATCACTCAGCACGGGATCCCGACGGAAACTCCGGCGGTAGCGGTGCGCACACGGCGCTAGCGGCGGGAACACGTGACGTATTAAAACGTCATGTTGCCGTTAATAGGGTAAAGCATGACGTTTTAATACGTTAGTGTCACTAAATGGTTAACAAAATTCCTTCTCACTCTTTGGGCAGGCTTTCTCCTTCTATTAACTTGCTTAATCTCTGCTTGGTGATTATCCTGTTTTCCTCCCTGTGCTTTAACTGTTGCCTCCACCTTTTAAAGCTGTTCACAGTTAAAACTGAAAATTAAACAGGAGTGTTCTTCTGTGAGTTGGGAGTGTGACTTTCTGCTTTCCCTTGCGCCTGTATATGCCACCTAGATTTGGTAGTTCAAGCTCCCGCGAGGTGCCTACTACTTATGCAAACTTACAATTCTATGTAATATGAGGGTCTACCTAAAATATCCAAAGTATATTCACTCAGTTTACCCTTCATTAGTCGTGGGAGCCAGGCCTGGCTAATTCTAGGCAGCTGCAAGACAAGGTAATACTAGCTCCCAGCAGGACACTCGCAACGGCACCAACAAACAACGGTTTAGGCTGGCAGACAGAGCAGTAGAATTTTGAAAAAAAAAAATGCAACGTGAAAATAAGTGCATTGAAAGCAAGCAAGGTGCAGATTATTTTTGTGGTGTTAGTTTTGAGAGGTGTTTATTAAAACTTTCTCCGTTTATCTTCTACAAACTCTTATTTTCACTGTTATATAATGCAACAGGGTGGAACCCGACGGGAAATAATATGCACTGTACGTTAAAATGTGTCTGACAGTTACCTCAGAACGCACAACTGTACTGTGAATAGTAACATGGCAATTGCCTTTTCACGTTGCCATGCGTATCACACACAATGTGCAGGGCATAACTAAGCAGCACCCCACGTAGTGTGAACGAGCCCTTTATAAAGTGCAGATTTGAAAAATACCTCTCCATGTCCTCCCCAGGCCTCCTGAGCTGGATGTAAATCAAGGTTTTTGTTTGCTTTAGATTGACTTACTGTACTGTTCCAGACATTTTGTGATGTTTGACTTCTTTCTTTTTAGCAATGACCTTTGTATCCTGGAATGCCAGCAAATAGTACATGGCAGAACCACTGGCCTTTTGTAATCTTGAATTAACTTTGACTTGCGTTTGATCTAGGGTAGGAACTTCTACACTAATGAAGCTGCACCATGTCAGTCGTGTTCCAGTGCTAGCTGTCCTAACGTTTACATGCTAACTGACCCCTCTTTGTCATATTTCTGTTGTGTACATGAACTGACAGTGACAGGGGATACACAAGAGTGCATGTACTACCAGTCCTAGCAAGAGATTGTCTATATTTTTTTACAGAGCAAGGTTTAATGGACAGGTCCAAGGTAAAAAAAAATCTCCTTACCTGGGGCTTCCGCCAGCCCCTGGCAGCCTATCTGTCCTTTAATGCAGCTGCGCTCCCCACCGTTGCAGATGCCGACCTCACTAAAATGTCTTCTTCTGCGGCCACTTTCCTCGCAACTACTCTCACGTAGACTGGAGTGTTCTGTGCAGGCGCAGAAGACATCTGCAACGGAGGGGGACCCAGGACGCCAGCTGGTAGCGGAGCTGCATCGAGGGACAGATAGGCTGCCAGGGGCTGGAGGAAGCCCCATTTAAGTAGATCTTATGTTTTGTGTGTGTTTTTCTGTACACCGGATGTGCTCTTCAAGAAAACCAGTACTTTTTGTAAAGAAGGCAGTTGGCTTGCAGGGGAAAGCAGCAGCAACTCTTATGAAAACTAATCAAAAGGGGTTTTGTTTGGGGGGGGGGGGGGGGGGGGACGTTCCTTTGCTTTTCCTTCTTCCCTAACTCAAAGTTCAAATCGACAATTTTTTTGAATTCCTGTTTGAGAACTCCAGTTTTTGTTTTTCTGTCACAGAAGGTGCAGGAAGCATGTCACTCTTGCACTTGTCTTTATTGGTGTATGCGAGAATGACTGTTAATTTTCCTGAAGTGTTTGAGCTGTTATGGCCCATTTTACATGAGTAGATGAGCCTAAAAGTGCATTTTCTTCGGATGTGATCATTCAATCAGATTTTTACTATCAAAATTGTATAGAAAATTGCACAGTATGTGGAGAAAATTAATTCTATGGACAATTGGAATACACAATTTTATCAATAGTAAATTTGGATTTTACAATCATGTTTGAAGAGAGAAAGTGCCCTAATCTGACCTGTTTGAGAGTAATTGATGATTTAACTTCTAAAAGGGGCACTTGAATAACAATAGTTTTCAAGCATCAAACTGGTATTTAGGCCTGGAACCCACTTGCACTTGGTTGAGAGCGATTTTGTCTTTTAAAAGCGAAAGTGAAATATAGACTACGCAGAAATACTATATGGTGGGTTTTTTTTGGGGGGGGGGTTTCCGTATTTTTGGGACTATAAGTTGAACCTAGGTGTAGAGGACAAAAATCGGGGGAAAAAATATAAAACCTGGTTCGTCTATGATACAGGGGTGTCTTATGGACCTGTGATCCTGCTGCTGCACTCCCCTCTGGTCTTCTTGCTACTGTATGCTCTGCGGGTGCCGTCCTTGACGCTGTATGACCCCAGCCGACACACTCCTCTTCCCCTCTGTCTCTAGCCGCTGTACATCTTGTTGCTGTACATGCACCGTCCTTAAGGCTAGTACACACTAGCAATTTTGATTGACCAATGATTGCTCAATTTTACCACCTCCATGTAGTATGACCATTTACCTATATAATCTGCATAGAATTGAAAATCTGTTTGGCCCTCATACTACATGGAGGTGGTAAAATTGAGCAATCATTGGTCAATCAAAATTGCTAGTGTGTACTAGCCTTAAGTTACGGCATCCTTCTTATTTTCTATTGCCCTGACACTTTGTGACCTGATGGCGCACATTGCGGCAAATGTAATGCGGGGTGCTGCATGTACATCGTTAGGTCACAAAGTAACAGGGTGACAGTAGCTAGGAAGGATGGTGTATGTACAGAAGGATGGTGTGGTGGCTGCAGGCAGAGAGTGAGGGGAAGAGGAGCACAGTGGCTGGGATTGTGTAGTGTGAAGGATGGCGCTATCGTAGAAGCGGAGCATACAGCGGCAAGATGAGGAGAGGCGCGTAACAGGATCGGTAAGTGCTTTCCTGTGCACTCTGCACCATACCTACTGAATATGACACATCAACTTGTTTTTCCCTTTATATTCTGAAAAATACGGTAACATGGGGAAATTACTTGCATAAGAAAGAAACATTTAAAAAATCTAATATCTGGGCAACAGTTGTGGTTATCCTTGGGGCCCGTTTGGCAATTTGTAACAGTTTTTTCAAATGGACATCATATTAATATACAGCATAAGTCATATGTTTGCTGAAATGTGGAAGTTCTTTACCTGTTGAACATGCTGTTATGTACGTTCTTAAACAGGAAAACGCTATTGACTTGGGCATACCCGGTGACCTTGTTAGCAAAAATTATGCTATGCTTTGTGACCTGTCTCAGCAATAATGTCATATAATGGAGTACAAGAGCAGAACATGATTGCTCACTGTATTGACCTGTAGTGGAAAGCTGTAATGAATATGGAAAACAAGTGAGAATATAAGCTCTAATAATGGTATCCTGGTAGCTTTTCCATCTCCTGGGAATTTGATGCAGCATTGTCTTGACATTAGTCAGTGGAACTATTGATGAGACATGATTGCTCACTTAAAGTGAACCTCCAGACTAAAAATCGACTCAGCAGCACTGAAAAGGCTTGGTGTTTCTTTATCAGTTTCACAGCATCAGAACTTTGTTTCTCTTATACAAGCCTCATTTTTAGCTGCACAGAAGAAAACTGCCTGGGCTTTTTCCCCTGATGCTGTGCAAAGCATGATGGGATTTCTGATGTTGTTGTTCTCGTTCTACTGTTTAGGTGCAATTATTTTTTTTTTTATTTTTTTTTACATTTTGAATTTGATATTTGAAGCCTAGCGTGTGCAGCTGGGAGGGGTAATCAGGACACAGGACAGTTGGAACTGTCTCCTGCTCCTTGTCACCTCCTTTCAACCAAAAAGATGGCTGCCCCATGACAAAGATGGCAGCCCCCATGAATCACAAACATTTGCCTTTTTTTTTTTTTAAAACAGGGTGGGTAAGAGATTAGAATACCTATCTATTCTAATTAACATAACTAATGTAACTTGATGACAGTATGTTTGTTTAGGCTGAAGTTCCCCTTTAAGTACCAGAAACCTATAGGTCTACAAGATGAATAATTTTTAACAAAGTTTGGGAAACCCTTTTCTTGAAAGCAAACCTGAAGTCTAAAAAGGTTGAAGCAAGCCATTGCATGTATAATTCTAAATAGTACTTTCCTGAAATCCCATACTCTTATTTATAATTAAGTTGGGATGAAAACTGACTTGCGCTCAGTCCACACCGGGGCTGGATTGCAAATGGCCAACAGGAGCAAACAGTGCAAGACCACTCAAGTGGTCGTTGAGGTCCTTGTAGAGATTATTTTCCACCATAGGCTTCTATGAGAAACTCATCCACTTGTCTGGAAAAATAGTGCAGGTTGGGACTTTTTATTTTGGCCACATTGGATCCCATGGATCTGTTTCAACCACACGCCGTTTCAACCACATTCAATCCACGCTGTCAGGTTTTGCAATCCGTAAAAACGAACAAAAACATTTCAGTTTTTTGGCTCTAGTACTTGGTGTAATTTGCATTCTTAAAACAGAAGGAAGCTTCAGCTATAAGTGAACATTTATGATTAACCACAATGCACCACTACTGCATATGCAAATTATCTTTTTGCCCCTGTAAGCCAGGCAAGCATCCAGAACCGCTGGTGTATAGCAAGCCTAGAGCTTTCAGTTTTACACAGCCACATCAACCCCACATGTAAACAGCCTGTTTCTGGTTTTTGGCCCTTATCAGTACTTGGCAGGGATTGATATGGCTGTATGGGATAGGGCTTGGACCAGTGCAAAAAAGTAACCAAGCAGCTCGGGGTGACCCAAACCACTAGGAAAGTATAGGGGGGGGGGGGGGCAAAAGAGACCGAAAAGCCCTCCTACTCAAAAGCAATGTTTGGTGTAATTTGCCTTCTTAAAACAGAAAGACTTGCAATAATTCAGCTATAACTGAACATTTGTGGTTACGCACAATGCAAAAGCCCGAAACAGGCTGTCTACATGTGGGGTTGACGTGGCTTTGTAATATTTAACTTTATAGGCTTGCTGTACACCAGCGGTTCTGGATGGTAGCCTGGTTTACCGGGGCAAAAAGATAATTTGCATATTCAGTAGTGGTGCATGGTGGGTAACCACAAATGTTCACTTGTAGCTGAATTATTGCACGTTTTATTCTGTTTTAAGAAGGCAAATCTCACCAAGCAGTGCTCATTAGTAGGAGGGCTTTTCGGTCTTTTAGCCCCCTATACATGCCTAGTGGTTTGGGTCACCCCAAGCTGCTTAGTGACTCTCTTGGCTCTAGTGTAAACTGAGCCTTAAAGACACTGTAACGAGAAAAACGTCCCCTGGGGGGTACTCACCTCGGTAGGGGGAAGCCTCAGGATCCTAATGAGGCTTCCCCCGTCCTCCTCTGTCCCACGGGGGTCTCGCTGCAGCCCTTCAAAGCTGGCGCGACAAATCCGGCAGCCTGTTCAATATTTACCTTTCCAGGCTCCAGCGGGGGTGCTGTTTCGGTTCTTCTGACAGAGATAGGTGGAAATAGCCGATCTCCGTCGGGCCCGCTCTACTGCTCCGGCGACTTATGCCTGCGCAGTAGAGCGGCCCGACGGAGATCGGCTATTTCCGCCTATCTCCGTGGGAAGAGCGGATCCTGCGCTGGAGCCAAGGAGGTAAATATTTACATTGCCGCCGCTTTAGGAGGATTTTTGCCGCCACCGTGGGAACGAGGACGGGGGAAGCCTCAATAGGATCCGGAGTCTTCCCCACCCGAGGTGAGTACCCCCCCAGGGGACGTTTTTTCGTTAGATTTTCTTTAAAACATTTGACTGTCTCTGTTGCATAGTAGTCCCTATACAGACAAATCTTGAACTACTGACCTTATCTGTTCTCTGCAATCTTGATGCAGTTTCTTTGGTATTTGGTTATTTTTCAAGCTACACATTTTGCATAAAATTAGCATAAATATTTGCATCAACTCAAAATGGTCCTTTTGATCATCGCTAGATTCATCTTGCAGGGCTTCTTTGGTCCTCTTCTGAGAATGGGCATGTGTGATTTACATTGAACTTTTTTTTTTCTCTCCAGTATATTTGTCATACACTTACACAACTTATTAATTTTTTTTTATAAGGTGGTGAGCTATCACAGCTAGAGGTCTGTTTCCTGTTAAGGACAGGGTCTGCATGGCGTTTTGCCTAGTTCTCCTCGCAGCATCTCAGATATTCCACTTGGGTCACTGGCTTCTCTCAATGTTGGCTAGACTGCAGACAGACTGGGATGTCAGCCGAATGGCTTTTGTGAAACGCTGCAGAAAATGTCATCTCTGTATTAACGTTTGTTTCTTACGCATCTTTTTGCTATTGTAGCCCTTTTTAAATAGTGGCTCTCATTATTATATTTTATTTTTTTTGCTGCTGTTTTCTTAGTTTGAGCTGTGTGTTCTTGAAAAGCTCTTGACATTTTTAGCACTACACAGTGCCTGTTTGGAAAAGGGAAGACTTTCCAGTATCCAGCATCAGAGGCTGGAATACTCCCAGAACTTTGAAGGGAGTCCAGCAGGGATCAGCTCTTTCTTTTTTGAGTGCTGTTACCTGACAAGGATTTGTGTGGCAACAGCAGCTTCAAAAATAACTCCAGCAGCGGCATCTGCACAAGGCTTCTCCTCAAGTGTAATTTATTTCTCAGGAGTAAGGAAATAGCTGTACCTGAAAGCTATATGGCTCTGACTAAATTAACACATGCCATCTGACACCTATTTAGGTTATTTCAAGCTGTTGCAGCAGCAAGTGCAAAGGACATATTTCATGCCTGTCTGTACGTTTCTGTGGATGTATTTAACCTTTCAACTGCCTATTTAATTAGTGGCTTGCGAAGGCTACAGCAAAATTATCAGTTCCCATCGAGGCCAGTCCTCTCCTCTGTACCTACCCTCTACCCCACACATAGTGGACAATCACAGTATCTTTAACTTGGTGCAGAAAGTTGGATTCTTTTGGCCTGTTCTTCAATCCCAAATCCTTTTTATGACCTGGAAGGAATAACATGGGCAAATCCTCATTCACTTCTTGACTTACTTTGGAGCTGCTCTGATTGGCAAAGCAATCATTTAAATGCACATTCCGAAGCATTTTGTTATAACTTAGTGGAGTAGATGGTGGCCCTGATTAGGGGTTTTCCAAGTATTGCCCAAAGGCAGAGTAGCACTGTGATATTCACCTGATCAGGTACACTGCATCTCTTCTTTCCTGGAATCGCGCTGTATGTTGACATCCTCTGGCTCCCGATCACATGTCATGTTGCAGCATACCCGATCAGGGTAGACATTAAAGAGCCACTCTGCTGGGAGGGAGGAGGGGGGGCATGGTGCACTTTTATCTCACAGGAAATTACCTTCTCATCCAGTACTAAACACCCCCCCCCCTTCCTTTTTTTTATTATTATTATTTATTTATTTATTTTTTGTTCGTGTATTTGGTGCACTATGTTATCGGTGTGGAACTCTGCATTAAAGACATCTAGTTGGTGCTCATGTGCTTATTCTCTCCGTGCAGTTGCCAATCCCCCTCATTCCCTTTAATACATATTAGATTTTATAGAACAGCATTTTTTGCCAGACTCTGCTGCAGTTCAGTTGCTGTGTTTTAGCACTCGCCAGTAGTACTTTTCCTCAGGCTGGCCAAGAAATGACTCTTTAACGTAATCCTGAAGATCGATCCATGCATGTGCATACAGCCAGAGATAACGAGAGCACATTTGCTTTGCTTATTATGGGTGATAAGTGGCTTCAAAAGCTGCTGTCACGTGATATGTTTATGCATTGTGTGCCAGTTACAGTATCCAGGAGGAATGTATCGTGTAGGGGAGATTTCAAACGCATGCCACATGGACATTCATATACCAACAGCAGCAAAAAAAGCAACACACACTTGTAAAGGTTCCCATTTTATTCTAGTCATGGTAAATCCAATTGATGTCTTATTGCTTTGAAAACCTTTCATCACTATGTCGGTTAATCACTTCTATGTAGGCCTTCTGGTATCTAAAATGAACACTGGTCAAAATGTATTTCCCTGGGTATTCCTTTTCCTGAATTGATGAAGACTGTTTTTGTGATGACACCTTTTTAAAGTGGATCCGAGATAAACTTTTACTTATTGCATAATTGTGTTCCTTTTTTATATAGTTGTTTTAATACTCGAATTCCCTATAAACTTAACAATGCTCGCCCACAGCTCCTTTTGTACACTGTAGCAAGGACTTATGGGAGCTCAGTCTGGGCAGGAGGAGGTTACTAGCCATTGATTTCAGAGGCAGAGGGGAGGAGGAGAGGGGACTGAATTTACACACAGGCAAGCGGATGGCATCTCCAGCCCTCAGCCCGTGACAATGTGACAAACAGAACATGGCTGCCCGCATTGTATCACAGGAATAAATGATCAAACTTTTGAAGCTGTTTGCAGCTAGATATGCTATGTAAACTATATCTAAACCTTAGATAAGATATATAGACAAATTACTTGTTATAGTTAGTTTTTCGTCTCGGATCCGCTTTAACCACATTTTCCACCACTACAGTATATCTGCATCCTCTGTGACTTATCTAAGCCATAAGGATGTAGATAGAAGTCGTGCAGCTGAAGCACTGCTGTGCACAATTGGACTTGCTCATGTGCAAAACCTCCAGCATTATCTGCTGCAGCACTAATTGGTGAAAGTGAATATATATTCCCTGAGCAATAAGATTGATTTTTACGATTAAAAATACTTTTATTTTCTCAGTTCGTTGTGCAAAATGCACACTAGCAATATTTCAGAATCTAATATCTTCACCATAAATTGACAGGAGCGTAATTTAAAGAGAAACTCCGACCAAGAATTGAACTTTATCCCAATCAGTAGCTGATACCCCCTTTTACATGAGAAATCTATTCTATTTCATAAACAGACCATCAGGGGGTGCTTTATGACTGTTGTTGTGGTGAAACCCCTCCCACAAGAAGCTCTGAGTACCGAGATACTTCTGGCAGTTTAATGCCTGTGAACACTGTTACATTGTGGGAAATAGCTGTTTACAGCTGTTTCCAACTGCCAAAAAAAGCAAGCAGCTACATCACCTGCCAGCAGTAAACATGTCACCATGTAATGGCAGAATATAAATCAGGGATTTAAAAAATTTTTTACAATGGGCAAACACTGTCTAAATCATTTATACATAATTATTGTAAAAATGAAGCACTTTTTTATTACATTATTTTCACTGGAGCTCCTCTAAGTTTTGTGATAAACAGTAGAAATAGCCGAACAAAATTTGTGTTTTTTTATCTACAATAGCGCTTTTTATTTTTAAACTGGAATTGATAAAACTGAGAAATGTGTTATATTTTTTTCCCCTATTTTTCATATTAATCATGGAAAACCATTGTTTGAGGGGGGGGAAAATGCCATACAATGAAACCCTAGTATGTGTGATAACATTATTACTAATTAAATAGGGACATACCAGTAGCTAAAATGCCAAAACTGCTCTTGTCCATTGGTTGGGAAACAATGTCTGGATGCAAAGTGGTTAAGGATACTAAAAGAATAGCTATTTGAAATTGTCCCATTTTTTTTCTTTTGGGCATATGCCATTGTTTACTTTGTCAATAATGATAGTTGTCTTTATGCTGGCCGCACATATAGTGTTTTTAATAGTCATCTGCTGTAGAATAATCTAAAACTATGGTTTTGATTGTGTTTTTTTTTTTATTATTTTTTTTTATTAATACAATTTGAATGCATTCCACATATTCCAAATTTCCCATTTTTGGTTTTTTTTGGTTGTTTTCAATCACCCAATTCAGTATCGTACAGATGCTCTTGTTTTGTCGATTTTGAAAATGCCAATCACCATTGAAAACGTGTCTTGCAAGGAGTAATGACATCAGTAGGAACGTAGTCTGGACTTTGTTTGCAAACCTTGAAACCGCACAAATGCACAATTATGCTGAATCTTGGCCATCAAGTGCCCCCTGAAAGCGGTGGTACATGCGTACCTTTGTGCCTACGTGATAGAAAGTAATTTACATCTTTATCTCCCGTACACACTAGATTTTTATAGTTGCAGATGGCCATTCTTGATTGTCTCACATGAAAATCTATCGTCCGCTTAGCCATCCCATGCTGTGAATAAACCGGGGAGCTATTTCTTTTCTTTTACTGCATTTGAGTCATTTTGAGGCTCAAAGGAAAACTGAAGCAAGCGGGGAAATGGTGGCTGCCATATTTCCTTTTTAAGCAATACCACTTGCCTGGCTATTGTAGCCTATCAAATGTTTGACGTTGTCAGATCTGACAATTTATCTGCATGCTTGTTTCTAGTATGAATCACTTTCTGCAGCCAAATAAACCAGCAGGGTTGCCAGGCAACTGGTATGGTTTAAAAGGAAATAAATATGGCAGCCTCCATTCATAGCCCTCTCATTACAGTTGTCATTTTAAAGAACAAGTTACACCCATGCTAACCTAGGAGAAAAAAAACATTGAAGTACAGTCCTGGCCAAAAGTTTTGAGACTGTCAAAAATATGAGTCTTCACAAAGTTTGCTGCTAAACTGCTTTTAGATCTTTGTTTCAGTTGTTTGTGATGTACTGCAGTAGAATTATAAGCACTTCATACGTTTCAAAGGCTTTTATGGACAATTGCATGAGATTTATGCAAAGAGTCAGTATTTTGCCGTGTTGGCCCATCTTTTGCAGGACCTCTGCAATTCGACTGGGCATGCTCTCAATCAATTTCTGGGCCAATTCCTGACTGATAGCAACCCATTCTTTCATAATCACTTTTTGAGTTTCTTAGAATTAGTTGGTTTTTGTTTGTCCACCTGCTTCTTGAGGAATGACCACAAGTTCTCAATGGGATTAAGATCTGGGGGGTTTCCAGGTCATGGACCCAAAATGTCAATGTTTTGGTTCCCGAGCCACTTAGTTATCACTTTTGCCTTATGACACAGTGCTCCGTCGTGCTGGAAAATGCATTGTTCTTCACCAAACTGTTTTTGGAGTGTTAGAAGAAATTGCTGTTGAATTCTTTATTCATGGCTGTGTTTTTTGGCAAAATTGTGAGTGAGCCCACTCCCTTGGATGAGAAGCAACCCCACACATGAATGGTCTCAGGATGCTTTACTGTTGGCATGACACAGGACTGATGGTAGAGTAGTGCTCACCTTTTCTTCTCCTGACAAGCCTTTTTCCAGATGCCCCAAACGGAAAGGGGCTTCATCGGAGAATATGACTTTGCCCCAGTCCTCAGCAGTCCATTCACCATACTTTCTACAGAAGATCTGCAATCTGTCCCTGATGATTTTTTGGGAGAGAAGTGGCTTCTTTGCTTCCCTTCTTGACACCAGGCCATCTTCCAAAAGTCTTCGCCTCACTGTGTGTGCAGATGCGCTCACACCTGCCTGCTGCCGTTCCTGAGCAACCTCTGCACTGGTTGTACTCTGATTCCCGCAGCTGTATCCTCTTTAGGAGAAGAATTGAACTTCTCACCTTGAAGTTCTTGATGAATCCTATAAATTGTTGATTTAGGTGCAATATTAGTAGCCACAATATCCTTGCCTGTGAAGCCATTTTTATGCAACGCAATGATGGCTGCATGCGTTTCTTTGCTGGTCACCATGGTTAACAATGGAAGATCAATCATTTCAAGCATCACCCTCCTTTTAACATGTCAAGTCTGCCATTCTAACCCGATCAGCCTGACATAATGATCTCCAGCTTTGTGCTCGTCAACATTCTCACCTGAGTTAACAAGACGATTACTGAAATGATCTCAGCAGGTCCTTTAATGACAGCAATGAAATGCAGTGGAAAGGTATTTTTGGGATTCAGTTAATTTTCATGGCAAAGGACTATGCAATTCATCTGAACACTCTTCATAACATTCTGGAGTATATGTTAATTGCTATTATAAAAACTTTTAGCACCAACTTTTCTAATTTACAATATTTTTGACCGTCTCAAAACTTTTGCCCAGGACTGTAGATAAATACTACTTGCATAACAGATGTATTGCACTGTCCATGTTATGATTCCTGTGAATTTTATAAAGGAAAAGCAGAGAATCCTATTCTACACAGTTTCCATCTTGGTTAACTTTGACCTCCTGACATAATTTCCTCCCTCACTCTTTTTCCCCCCCTCTTGCTAATTGTGTATTTGTTACCTGCCCTCCTCCCAGAGTCTTCAGACACTCCCACTGAGGTCTATACAAGGAAGTGCATTCTCTTATGTCATTAGGAGGGGGAAATAAAGGGAAGAGGAGGAATAATATACTAGATAAAAAGAACTCTCAGCATGCAACTGAATGGCAATGGCTATTAAAGGGCCAGTGCTTCTAAGGTATGTGATAACTCCAAACCATAACCGCAGAAAAAGTTTTGAATGCAGGGTTAGTTAGCATCTTTATCACTTAATACACTCAGACCAGTTGCTGTTGAAATTTGATTTTTTTTATGGTGACAATCCCGCTGCCATTCAGTTGCATGCTGGAGGTTCTTTTTATCTAGAATATATTCCTCCTCTTCCCTTTATTTTCCCCTCCTACTGTGGGCAAAAGACATGGTTCCCACCAGGAACAGAATTCTCTTCATTTACCGTATACAATTCACTGAAATCAAAACGTGGACAGTACAATACATGTTATATAAGTAGACCAAGTATTTATCTACTTGTACAGTATATGTTTTTTTTTTTTTTTTTTTTTTCCTCTGGCATAGTATGGCTAATCATCCTGCTTCAAGGATTTAAGCAGCCTGCTTTAATATTCACCTACTTTATTTCCACTGCCATCCACCCCATCACTTTACCTAAGACAGGCTTCACACTTGGCAAAATCGT
Source organism: Hyperolius riggenbachi (assembly GCF_040937935.1). NCBI lineage: Eukaryota > Metazoa > Chordata > Amphibia > Anura > Hyperoliidae > Hyperolius > Hyperolius riggenbachi. The sequence continues at coordinate 548,144,349 of NC_090646.1, forward strand.
GTGCCCGTGATGCAGCTCTCTGCCCACTGTTTTTTTTATAACCGTTGCATTCCTTGTGGTGTGATTTGGGTACGTGTTAAAATTGACTACGTGTACTTCTTTTTCGTATGCGAGTCACGCATAATGTACTCAAATGGGCCAAATGACCAAAAAATGCATCCGAAATCGGGCAATGAAAAACTAGAAACGATTTGAAAAACCACAGTACTGCAGTAGCAGAAAAACGCACGTTTGACATTGTGCAAGTGTGACCCATGCCTCAAACATGCACTCCTCAAAGCTGTCCAGACGTGGATGATTTTTTTTTTTTTTTTTTTTTGTGCGCTGTTGAAATAAGGGTTATAAGGTTGCTGGAAAGAATAGGATTGGGTCATCAAACACTGAAAGCAGCCTTTCACATACTGGGCACTCTGTCAAGTTTGACACAGGCTTGGTTTAAAGGTTGAAAGTTAGTATTTTTGAAACTAGCAAATACACCAGTAAGCTTTTAAGTTCCGTGCTTTCTAACAAGTACAGCAGCACCATGCGCATTTAAGTCAGGGGCTACCTTTAAGCCTCTAAGTTCAGATCATTTTAGAAAAGTATCTTTTTGTAAAATCTTGGCGGTCAAGTGATGTGTGACCATCCTTGTTTTGTCACTCTATTGGTTTTCGACTCGTGGTGTGACTTTTGTGTTCTTGGTAGATTGACCTAACCTAGAGAAACTAGTTTATTTCTTGATTACATATTTGTTTCCCAGCTCTTACAGCCTCATAGAAGGCTAAGCTCCTAACACACACATGCACACAAAAAGTGGGGGGTGGGGGGGGGGGGAGTGTGCTTTTAGTTTGCACACGTGTGAGAGGTGCATTTGTACCACACACATTTAATGTAATACCAGAATAATGCGTACCATTAAAAGACAGATGTGAACAGCCGCATAGAAATGTATGAGCTGTGAGTTGACATGCAAGATTATTCTGCACCATAACCGATGCAGTGGGAATTCAAATTCTTTGCCGATTGGAATTGGCCTAGTCGAATGCACTTATTATCTAACTGACCGTCTCCAGCTTTAGATGTGTACACACTCGCAAAGCATGTAGCCTGCATGAATCCAGACTCTGTCCCTCTGAGTCTGTGGCAAAGCTACAGCCCAGCGACTTCTGCCTCAGGTGGTGAGGGGTGACTGCTTGGCTTCTAGCAGCAGGAAGAGAACAATGCATATGGCTGAAACAATACATATCTCTCAGCAGTTCATTGGGGAGAATGCAAAAAGCAAAAAAAAGTAATGCAACTATATTGCACAACTGTTTAGAGCCGCATTTTGAAGAGGAGCTGTCAACCATATCTCATAAAAACCCCCACATAAGTATATAAAATGTGTCACTATTCACTTTTTCTTTTTTCATGTGCTGGCTTTAAATGCCACAATTCTCTTAAAGTGACTCTGTAACAAAAATTACAACGTTTTTTCTACCATCCTACAAGTTCCTAAACCTATTCTAATGTGTTCTGGCTTACTGCAGCTCTTTCTACTATAACCATCTCTGTAATAAATCAATGTATCTTTCCCCTGTCAGACTTGTCGGCCTGTGTCTGGAAGGCTGCCAAGTTCTTCAGTGTTGAACTGTTCCTCTATGCACACTCCAGTGTGTTTTTTATTTACATAAGCCAGCAGCTTCTCTGCTATCTTATCAGTGATAGAAGAGAGCTGGATAAAAATCCTCCTGGAGGCTGTGAAAGGAGCTGGTCTGTCACATACTGAGGAATTAACGACATAGGCAGAGCTGTCTGCAGGAAGCCTGTAATGTTCAGTGCATGAGAGAAGCTGGGGACAGAAGGTAAACACACACAAGTGATCTCTTGAGATTCAGAAGTAAGGCTGTATACAGCCTGCTTGTGTATGGATGTATTTTCTATGTGTGGACATGCTGTACATCAACCTACTTCCTGTTTTGGTGGCCATTTTGTTTGTTTATAAACAAACTTTTTAAAGCTGTTTTTGACTACTTTCAATGCGGCGGGGAGCGGTGAAATTGTGACAGAGGGTAATAGGAGATGTCCCCTAACACACTGGTATGTTTACTTTTGTGCGATTTTAACAATACAGATTCTCTTTAAGCTAAGAATTAATGGTGCATGTAACCAGGCCAGTTACCATTTAAACTCGGAATTTACGATGTCTCCCCATCACCAGAGTCTGCTTTATGTCATGTTGAGGATTCTATTGATCTTATCAATTTAGATAGGATGCCTGGGAAAGCCTCCTCAGTAACAGTTAAGCTGGCCATACACTGGCCCGATTTGCGGCCGTTTCGACAGCAGATTCGATCACTGGGATCGAATCTGCTGCCAATCGTTCGCGCTAAACGCACCCGCCGATCCGATTTCCTCCCGAAATCGGATCGGTACGTCGATCGCGCCGTGCGGAAAAAATACAGTCGATCGCCCGCGGGTAGGGAGCGCGTCGCTAGCGGCATCCGATCAGGTATACATTACTTGATGCTGGCTCCCGGGCATCTTCTCCGCGCTGCACCGCTCTTGCTTCCATCCCAGCGTACATTAACTTCCTGTGTCACTGCAGTGACCAGGAAGTTCAAATAGAGGGCGCTCTATTTGAACTTCCTGGTCACGGAGTGACACAGTGTACGCTGGGATGCGGTGTGGGATGCGGTGCAGCGCGGAGAAGAGGACCCGGAGCCAGCTTTAGGTAATTTATACCGGGGGGGGGGGGGGGGGACAGGCGGCAGGAGCAGCTCAACAGATTGAGATCGGTTTCAGGCTGAAACCGATTCACAATCTGTTTGCAGTAAAGGCAGCCATACGATCCCTCTCTGATCAGATTCGATCAGATAGGGATCTTTCAGCTGGTCGATCTAATGGCAAATCGACCAGTGTATGGCTACCTTTAAGGCATCTAATTACATTTGTTTGCTAAAGAATGTTTCTCCTCCTGTATGTTAGTGTATATAAGCTGTGTTATTCAGTTTTGGTCAGGAACCAGTCCGACGAAGGCTTTTTATAAGTCGAAAGCTCACTGTTTATCCATCTCTAAGTTAGCCAATAAATGGTATCATCCTGATTCAAAACTTCATAAGTATATAGAGAGAGGGACAGACTAACCAGCAAGCTCATGGTGACCCAGAACTCATTGGAGTGTGTAAGTATATAAAGGCCTGGTTCACATCTGCAAAATGAGCCAAAAGGATCCGGTGAGCGGATTCGGTCTCCGCATCACCGGATCCAGATGGGTCAGTCCGTGGCTCGGTTCACATATGAAAACTGATATGATCAATGATCGGATCAGTTTTCACTCGGCATATACATACCTAATCTTCTGCAGCAGCTGGCGGTAGAGGATTCCTCTTCTTCCGCTGTGACTATACAGCGTGTCATGTGACTAGTCACATGACGCGGAAAAAGACAGACGACTCTACCGCCGGCTGCCACGGAAGATTAGGTATGTATAAACCCTCCCTAGCCCACCCACCCGGCTGCTGCACCCTCCTATCACCCTCCCGTCGCTAGATTTGCGTCGGCCCATGCCCCCATCCCCCGTGGAACGGTTTGTTTCCCATTGCCCCCAATGCTGCTGTATTTTTGTCCGGATCCGTTCCGCTAAGCAGAACGGTCCGGAAAATTAGGGCCTGCAGAAATTTTTAGGTCCGGGGACCAGAACGTATCCGTACCAATGGACGCATGTCAATGGATCCTTAGGTTAACATTGGATCCATTCACATCTGTTCCGTTTGTACAGTATACCTTCCTGTTACGTTCCAGAAAAAAAACGCTGTGAAACGGGCCAAATACTTGCGCTACTTGCATACCATATGTGTTGTACTATCCACGTTTTTGATTTTAGTGATTTTTCTATAGTAAAAAAAAGAGAAAATCCTTCTTGGGATTCTCCATTTTAACTGTCTTATGTTGAAGCCAACCTGATGTAATTTCCTCCCCTAAAGGTGGCCACGCACAATAGAATAAAATGACTTTTTTTTTTTTTTTTTCATTCGACTGAAAAATCCGATTGAATTTCCCGTTTTTTCGATTTTATATCGATCCGGAATGCCATTTTTTTAAAGATTGTATGGTGTTTGCCAATTTATTAATATACACACCATAGCAATTTTCTCAGTTTCCAATCAGTTTTATCATAATTGGGGAAAAATTTAACATAGGTGTGTGTGTGGTACATTGGTCATATTTTTGAAATGTTACAATCAGCCAGAAAAATTGATTGCAATTCTTAAATTGAACAGATATTTAAAAAATTGTATGGTGTGTGGTCACCTTTACTCTCATCTGCCTGATTGTGTATGCATTGTCTGCCCTCCTCCCAGTCTTCAGGCACTCCCACCCCGCTCTGCAATAGTGCACTTTGTGTAATAGTGCATTGTCTCAGCGTGAGAAATATTGGCCAATCAGAAAAACAGAGGTGTGGCAGGGGAAAATGGAGGAAAGCGGCTTCAGCCAATCAGGTTGCATTAGTTTAGGCCTGGTTCACATTAGCGTTCGCTGTCCGGATCCGCCTGATCGGATCCGGACCGTATACTGTACAAACGGAACGTACGTTCCGCATAGCAATGCAAAGTCTATGCGGACGTTCACATGCGTACGTTCCGTACAGAACGGAGCCGGATCCGGACTCCGGACACTTTTCCAACACGCGCTATTTTTCGGGTCCGGATCATCTGGCCCACGCACCCGGACCGGAGCCTGACTGCATCATCAGGATATAGAAAACAATGGGGAACGGAAAGCACAAAACACACTGGCTATCAAAACCGGACGTTCTACCCCACTTCTTCTGCATATTCTAGCGGCCATTTCGGATGGGGACACATGGGCCCAGCATTCCTGGAGTGGAGCAGCAGTGACTTTTTGCTGGAGCTGTTGGCAGTATGTTGGACGTGGAGGTGAGGCCTAAACAGCGGAGGAACCCTGATTCTACAGGTGCACCTTCTGCTGACTTCCCACACCCCAACAATTTTAATAGTTTTTTTCGCTATTTTTACCACACTGATCCGGATGGCAGCCTGATTCATGCCTGATGCAAACGGTCCGGATCGGAACCGTAAGGTTCCAATCTGGTCCCGATCCGGTCCGTTTGCATCCCAGAACGCAAGTGTGAACGGGGCCTAAGCCTGAGAGGAAAGTAAAGAAGCAATGAGACAACCCAGCCTGCCCTGCAACTTCCTTTTGTGCGGCAATGTACCAAATAAGAGTCAGGCAAACTGATCATTTATCAACAAGAAAAGTAATAGTGATTTTTTTTTTTTTTTTTTTTTTTTTACTTTTAGATTGCCTGATTAGCATCCTTATTACTTGTTTACCAAATATAAATGTATTTTTATTGATTTTATTCCCAACAGTTACACTTTAAAGAGTCAGCAGGGGCATGTGTGCCCCTGCTAAACCGCCGCTATCGCGCCGCTAAACGGGGGTCCCTTCACCCCCAAATCCCCCTCCGTGCAGCGCATCCCCTCTTCCTGGTTGGGGCAGGGCTAACCGCCGCAGCCCTGCCCCACGTGCGTCTGTCAGCGCGTATCTCCGCCTCTCCCCCGCCCCTCTCAGTCTTCCTTCACTGAGAGGGGCGGGGGAGAGGCGGCGATGCGCTGCTGATAGACGCGACTGGAGGCAGGGCTGCAGCCGTTAGCCCCTGCCTCCAGGAATGACCATATCTACGACCAAGGTTTGCGGGGGTGGGTTTGGGGGTGAAGGGACCCCCGTTAAGCCGCGGGATAGCTGCGTTTTAGCAGGGGCACACATGCCCCTGCTTACTATGAGCTCTGAAGCGAGATTTATTCTCGCTTCAGAGTCTTTTTAAGTTATTATAAGCACACTGCAGTGTAAGTAACCTATCATGTTAAGTGGACCTGAACTCTTGCACAGGACAGAAGGAAAACGGAGAAATGCATCCTGTGTGTATTTGTAGAGTTTAGCCTGTCTAATTCCTCTCCCACAATCTGTGTCTAATCACAAGTTGTAACTTGTTCTCTCCACTGTTTCACCTGACTGCTACGGCAGATAAGCTCATTTGAAAGCACAGGATGTTAACATGTCTGCTCCCATGAAAGCAGGAAGTAGAAACAATGCAGATTTATTGCAGGATCTATATCAGCTGTAACAGACATTTTCTTTAAAGATTATTATGCTGTTGCGTATCTTTTAGAGCAGAGAGGAAGTTCTGAGTTCAGGTCCACTTTAATATGAAACACCAATATTGCTTGGAAAAAGGAAGTCCTATCTGTTCAGTAAAAAACATTACAGCAGTGTTCTCCCCAGGCTCTTTAACCGGATGCTCCTCCCGGCTACTTTTGGTGAGCATCCGGCTGTCATCGGCTCTCTTCCTCCTATGCTGTAAGCAGAGTTGAGCACAGAAGCACCAGCCTGGCATTCTCATCTCACCCCACCCGGGTACTTTTACATGCCACCCGGCTGGAAAACCGTTCTGGGGAGGACACTGTACAGGGTATAATGGCTGATCATATTTCACCTAGCTTACATTTAAACCAACAAAATCCTACCTGTTAAACACTGTTCCTAATGCTAGATACACATTATACAATTTTCAGACAGATTTACTGTCCGATTATACAGGGCTGTGGAGTCGGAGTCGTGGAGTCGGGCAATTTTGGGTGCCTGGAGTCGGAGTCGGGAAAAAATGCACCGACTCCGACTCCTAATGAATTTGTAACTGTAATTAAAATAGAAGATATGATAAAATGTTCTATTTCTCAGATAATAGTCATTAAAAGTAATGTATATATACAGTATAAATACAGTAATAGCTGTGCTTAGTCCACAAAAATGAAATAAACCAATCAAAATTAGTTCCTTGTGCTGCTTCAATAAAGCAGTGCCCGTATTTTTAAGGTCAGATATACATATCTGATTGTGACTGTATATATGATGTGTACACAGGAATCTCTTATATATGTTACGGCCAGAACCCGAAGTTTGGCCACTTCTAGTTCTGGCCGGCCACTTCGGGTTCTGGCCGGCCAATGCGCGAAGTGGCCGCTGCGCTGCGGCCAATGTTAGAAATGGATTGATTCCTCTCAGGTTAATGTATCTTCTGGCCGCAGCGCAGCGGCCAAACGTATCACAACTTAGTGAATTTATTGCAATTCAGCCGGCGGCAATGTAACAATTCAAGCCGCCGGCTTTTTCTCTGCGCCTCTCTCTCCTTCCCCCCCCCCCCCCCTCGCTCCTCTTCTATGGGCAGCCGGCGGGGACATTCGTGTCCCCGAGAGTCGTTCGTGGCGCCAGGGCAGCAGAGCGGGGAGGCTGCAGACATTGCTTCTGCCAGCACCCGCTCTGCAAGAACGGCAGGATTCCCCTGCCGCGACGAACGACTCCAGCTGCCACTCGTGTCCCCGCCGGCTGCCCATAGAAGAGGAGCGAGAGGGGGGGGGGGGGGGGGGAAGGAGAGAGAGGCGCAGAGAAAAAGCCGGCGGCTTGAATTGTTACATTGCCGCCGGCTGAATTGCAATAAATTCACTAAGTTGTGATACGTTTGGCCGCTGCGCTGCGGTCAGAAGATACATTAACCTGAGAGGAATCAATCCATTTCTAACATTGGCCGCAGCGCAGCGGCCACTTCGCGCATTGGCCGGCCAGAACCCGAAGTGGCCGGCCAGAACTAGAAGTGGCCAAACTTCGGGTTCTGGCCGTAACATATATACTAAATAACATCTATGCTGTAAGTATAAAGCCTGATGTGTAGCCGTGTCACTAATAGAGATGGTCAATGAGGTGGAAATAATTCTGCATTGATGCTGATTTATGCAAATGTATGCACTCCCTTTGCTGATGAAATCAAATAATTTGATATGTTATTAAAATTTGGTTTGGTGACTACAAATTAAAGGGTAACTGAGACGGATGAAAAGTAAAGTTTTATACATACCTGGGTCTTCCTCCAGCCCCCTTCAGGCTAATCAGTCCCTCGCTGTCCTCCACCACCCGGATCTTCTGCTATGAGTCCTGGTAATTCAGCCAGTCAGCGCTGTCCAGCCGCATGCCGCTCCCACAGCCAGGAACATTCTGCACCTGCACAATAATGCTGCACAGGTGTAGTAGTAAGGTGTAGTAAGTACCTGGACTCATAGCAGAAGATCCAGGTGGTGGAGGAGGACAACGAGGGACTGATAATCCTGAAGGCGGCTGGAGGAAGCCCCAGGTATGTATAAAACTTTAATTTAATCTGTCTCAGGTTTACTTTGTTACACAGTAGTATTATACTCTACATATGCACTCCCCACAGAGCTGCAGGGAATCCACTGAGAATGTTGTGCACATTGAACACAGAGGTGTTGTCTGTTTACAATCTCCTTCTTCCCCTGCAGAGTACCTGCACATCATTCTTACATGTACCCACACTTATGCTACGTACACACATGCGACAACGATCGTTCGTTGTTAACGACGAACGATCTTTTAATTGACGAAAGAACGACCGAAGTAAAGTTAGTTCTAAAAAGTGTGTAACGATCACATCGTTAGAACGAACGTTACACCACGTAAAAGCACTTAATGCGCCTGCGCATAAAATTGTAAAATTCCATGGAGAAAAAGTGAAATGCGCATGTCCAGCCTGGTACGAACGATCGTTTCCAACGATGTACTACTTTTGCAAACGATCGTCGTTGGGAAAAATCCGCCGAGACAGAACTTTCTTTTGTAGCGATTTGGCTCGTTCGTCGTTAGACTTAATAGTCGGTGGTTCGTTTTTTGTAACGATCGTCGTTGGTAAAGATCGGGGAACGATCGTTACAAACGACTATAGTCGCATGTGTGTACGCACCTTTACATTGCCTAGGGCCTGATAGATGTTCTTTGTTCCGGTTTGTACCTTTTACAAGTACTCTTACCAAGGACTAGTTTTAGTCTAAAAGGAATAAATATAGTAGTCTACATATCCTTCTCACTTCAGTTGTCTTGTAAAATTCCTAAGCGTTGGCAGTTAAGAGACGAATTTCATGTTACATACTTTTAATCAACAAAATTGTAATATGCAAATTAGAGGAGTCTGAGTCGTGGAGTCGGAGTCGGTGGAATCCTAAACTGAGGAGTCGGAGTCAGTGGATTTTTTCGACCGACTCCACAGCCCTGCGATTATATCAGTGTCCAATCTGATTTCCAATCCATTTTTCCATAGAAGTGAACGGAAAATCAATTGGAAATAAGATCAGACATGTTGGAAATAATTGATCTGACATTAAATCTGTCAGAAAATGTCATTGCGTGTACCTAGCATAACAGTGAGTGCTGTGGGAGTGTCCACGTTTGCTGCCAGGCAGTTGATAGTCCAGGTGTGGAAAATGAGTAACAGACTATGGTGTCCAACTAATTACTTGTGTAACAAGCTGGGAAGTGTCTAGACTTGCGTATACTTCACAGCGAGTACAGACGCCAGGCTTACAGAGAGGTGCTAGTTCAGCTTCAGCCAGGTTTGGAAATTCATAGCTCACTGTAAGTTGAAATTAACCACTTAGTGACTGGACGGCTCTGGCCCCTTTTTAAAGGGGAACTGAAGCAAGAGGTATACGGAGGCTGCCATATTTATTTCCTTTTAATCAATACCAGTTGCCTGGCAGCCCTGCTGGGCTATTTCTCTGCAGTAGTATCTGAATAACACCAGAAACAGGCATGCAGCTAGTCTTGTCAGATCTGACTTTAAAATCGGAAGCACCTGATCTGCTGAATGCTTTTTCAGGGGCTATGGCTAATAGTATTAGAGGCAGAGGATCAGCAAGGCTGCCAGGCAACTGGTATTGCTTAGAAGGAAATAAACATGGCAGCCTCCATATACCTCTCTGCAGTTCTCCTTTAAGACCAGAGCCATTCATGCCCTTTTAAGAAATGTGATTGTCTCACAGCAATCACGGTCAGGAGGCAATGGAAGTCTTTACCCCGACTACCATATGTACAGGGGTTGGACAAAATAATGGAAACGCCTTTAAAATCAACAAACTATATTAATATGGTGTAGGTCCACCTTTTGTGGCAATTGCAGCCTCAATTCTCTGAGGTATTGATTCATACAAATTGTGAATTGTTTCCAAAGGAATTTTAGCCCATTCTTCAGTTAAAACACCCTCCAGGTCTTTTAGAGACAATGGCGGCAGAAATCGACTTCTTACTTGAATCTCTAATAACGACCATAAATGCTCAATGTTGAGGTCTGGGGATTGTGGTGGCCAGATGAGATGAAGTTAGTCTTCAACAAGTGAAATGCATGCTAAGTTGGGTTAAGATCAGGTGACTGACTTGGCCATTCAAGAATACAAGAATATTCCACTTCTTTGCTTTAATAAACACCTTGCTTGCTTTGGCTGTATGTTTTGGGTCATTGTCCATTTGTATCATGAAATGCGTCCAATCAGTTTGCCTGCATTTAGCTGGATTTGAGCAAGATGGTAGGTGTCTGAACGCCTCAGAATTAATTCGGCTGCTTCTGTCCTGTCATGTCATGTCATGAAGCTGTTCCACCCCTTCTCCATACTTTTTTCTTGCCCACATTCTGGTAGAGGTTGATCTCAGTTTCAACTGTCCAAAGAATGTTTTTCCAGAACTGTGCTGGCTTTTTTTTTTTTTTAAAGATGAAGTCTCTTTCACATTAGACAACACATGCAGGAGCCGTTCTCCTGCACGTGTTGAGTATCCTGCGACGTGTCGGGATACTGCGGTGTGACTCAGTCAGCGGCGGTAGCTATTATTTTCACCTGACGGGGAAACTGCCGGCGGTTCAACGCTCCCGGGTGCGTTGCACCAAAATGCAGCGTCGGGTGTGAAAGGTAAAATGAAAGTCTATGGACTTTCGTTTTTGCCTTGGTAAACGCAAAGTATTGACTTTGCGTTAAAACGCAGGAAAAGGGCTCTAATGTGAAAGAGCCCTTAGCAAAGTCCAATCGAGCCTTTCTATTTTTGAGGCATTTCATTGGCTTGCACCTTGCAGTCCACCCTCTGTATTTACTTTCATACAGTCTTCTCTTGGAGAAGAGACTTGAATATGAATATGCCTAGCCCCTGGAGAGTAGTGTTCACTTAGTTGGCTGTTGCGAAGCGGGTATCGCTTCACCATGAAAATGATTCTGTGAGTATCCCCACTGTAGTTTTTAGTGGACGTCCAGGTATTTTTTCGTTGCTGCGTTCACCAGTGCTTGCGTTAGTTGCCTCACATTTTTCTGCAATCGTTTTGTTCACCCTGCTAAATTAAAGCCTGGGTCACACGGACGGCCTGGGTTCTGCGATGTTAGAAGGTCTTAGCACTCGTTGTTTAACGCTGTTATTCAGATTAATGAACAGCCATCGGTGCGATTGCTAACCGGTGCTTGCACGAACACTGCGTTTTGAGCCTGGTTTTGCCATCCGCCCAGCGTTTTAGCTGACCCTGGAAGCAGGATCTACCGCCACACTTCCGTGTCCCGTGTGTTTGAAAAAAACAAAACTGCATGCCTGGAAGTGTCACCGAAAGTTGACGAATGCTTTTCTACACACTTGCAGAAAAGCATTGAAACGAGAGGCCAGGCTCAGTCTGAACCTGCTATTAAAGGGAACCAGAGAGGAACGGGGGGAAGGGAAAGATTTCAAACATACCTGGGGCTTCTTCCAGCCCCATAAGCCTGAATCGCTCCCACGCCGCCGTCCTCAGCTTCCTGGATCCGCCGGTACCGGGCCCGTCACTTCCGGCGGACGCGGCCAATTGTCCGCATCACAGGGGCTCCCTCCATACACGTACGCATGCGGCTGCGCAGTGGGCAGCCACATGCGTATCTGTATGGGGAGAGCACCCTGTGATGCGGACAATTGGCCGCGTCCGCCGGCCGACTCGCCGACTTGCGGCAATGAGGGGACCCGGTGGCGGCGGATCCAGGCAGCGGAGGACGGCGGCGTGGGAGCGATCCGTGCGTATGGGGCTGGAGGAAGCCCCAGGTATGTATGTGTCATCCTCTCTGGTTCCCTTTAAAGAGAATGAGACGAGAAGCGTCTCAGGTTCCATACTTACTTGTGGCTTCCTTAACTATTTCTGCCGGCCGGACGTGAAGCTCACGTCCGGGCGGCTGCTCTGCTGCGGTGCCGCGCTTCGGCGCGCCCCCGGTAGCCCTGGGATCAGTGAAACGGGAACATGGTTCCCGATCACCTATCCATCTTCCCAGCAGAAAAAAACGAAGCGCTCTAACTAGAGGCTTCAGTCTTTCCACCGAAGCACAAGGAGGGGGGAAAAAATTCAAGGTGGTCAAATAGTAAAACTACATCTACATATTTTTTACATTACAATCTACACATATAATATTAAAAATTAACTGTTTATTTCCCACGCCAAAATATTACCCAAATAAAATTTTTAATGGAAGAAAAAATTACAATGAAAAGACATAAATAGTTAAGGCTCTAAACTTTTTAAATATGCATTTGAAGGGGGTATACTACGAACTTTTTTTTTTTTTTTTTAATTATGCTTGTAAATAGTGATGGACACAAAACGGAAAAAAATGCACCTTTATTTCCAAATAAAATATTGGCGCCATACATTGTGATAGGGACAAAATGTAAATGGTGTCATAACCGAGACAAACGGGCAAATAAAATACATAGGTTTTAATTATGGTAGCGTGAATTATTTTAAAGCTATAATGGACGAAAACTGAGAAATAATACCTTTTTCTTATTAATCCTGTTAAAATGCATTTATAAAAAAATATTCTTAGCAAAATGTACCACCCAAAGAAAGCTTAATTAGTGGTGGAAAAAACAAGATATAGATCAATAAATTGTGATAAGTAGTGATAAAGTTATTAGCGAATGAATAGGAGGTGAAAATTGCTCTGATGCATAAGGTGAAAAATCCCCGCGGGCTGAAATGGTTAAATGGAACCTAAACTGAGAGGGATATGGATGTTTCCTTTTAAATAATACCAGTTGCCTGGCAGTCCTGGTGATATCTTTGCCTGCAGTAGTGGCTGAATTACAGACCTGATACAAGCATGCAGCTAATTCAGTCTGACTTCAGTCAGAGCACCTGCTATGCATGCTTGTTTAGGGGCTGTGGCTGAAAGTATTAGAGACCCAGGATCAGCAGGAGTGTCAGGCAACTGGTATTATTTTAAAAGGAAAAATCCATATCCTTTTTCAGTTTAGGTTCCCTTTAAGCCCCCTTAAGGCCGATAAGTCCCTCACTGTCTCCCCAAGTGGCTTTTGTCACCTGCAATACTGCCCAGAAGCCTGGCCGAGTCTTGCTTCATTGCAAAGCCTGGCCAGGCGTCCTCCTCTGTCGCGCTCCCATCCCTGGGAGTGTTCTGTGCAAATGCAACACGCAACCAACCTTGGGAGCGCATCTAGCTGTGCAATCGTGACTCAGCCAGGCTTTCAGGCAGTATTGTTTGTCAGTAGCCACCTGGGGAGGTGGCGAAGGACACGTAGTATGGTATCTGGGACGCTTGCTGTCTCGGGTACACTTTAAAGAGGAGCTGTTAGGTATAGGGTCTCAGAGAAAATAAACACATATCAGTAGCTAAAGATTGGCTGTACTTACATTACATATGCATTTCACTGTCCACGTTTGGATTTCACAGAATCTTTATATAGTATTTGCAGAGAATGATGCTCCTGACAGCTCATGGCAGGTTCCATGTTTGTCTGTCTCCTATGAAGTCAAATGTGTCGTCATGTCCTGCCTGCTTCCTGATGATTAGACTCACACAAAAGATCGGTAATGTAAAACACTACTGTGCAGTGAATATTATTTAGCCATGTGGCTAGGAACAATAGCGGACTCCTGCAGTGTACTCTGCCGGGAGTTTTTTCAGTGCTGTGGGCTGCTGCTGTTGTAACCCGGGCTGTGGAGTCGGAGTCGTGGAGTCGGGCAATTTTGGGTGCCTGGAGTCGGAGTCGGGAAAAGATGCTCCGACTCCGACTCCTAATGAATTTGTAGCTGTAATTAAAATAGAAAATATGATAAAATGTTCTATTTCTCAGATAATAGTCATTAAAAATAATGTATATATACAGTAATAGCTGTGCTTAGTCCACAAAAATGAAATAAACCAATCAAAATTAGTTACTTGTGCTGCTTCAATAAAGCAGTCCCTGTATTTTTAAGGTCAGATATACATATCTGATTGTGACTGTATATAAGATGTGTACACAGTAATCTTATATATACTAAATAACATCTATGCTGTAAGAATAAAGCCTGATGTGTAGCTGTGTCACTAATAGAGATGGTCAACGAGATGGAAATAATTCTGCATTGATACTGATTTATGCAAATGTATGCACTCCCTTTGCTGATGAAATCAAGTAATGTGATATGTTATTAAAATTTGGTTTGGTGACTACGAATTAAAGGGTAACTGAGACGGATGAAAAGTAAAGTTTTATACATACCTGAGGCTTCCTCCAGCCCCCTTCAGGCTAATCAGTCCCTCGCTGTCCTCCACCACCCGGATCTTCTGCTAGGAGTCCTGGTAATTCAGCCAGTCAGCGCTGTCCGGCCGCATGCCGTTACCACAGCCAGGAACATTCTGCACCTGCGCAATAGTGCTGCACAGGTGTAGTATGCTCCTGGCGGCGCAGTGTGTGCATGCGCACTACGCCCGACTGGCTCAAGTACCTGGACTCATAGCAGAAGATCCAGGTGGTGGAGGAGGACAACGAGGGACTGATAATCCTGAAGGCGGCTGGAGGAAGCCCCAGGTATGTATAAAACTTTAATTTCATCTGTCTCAGGTTTACTTTGTTACACAGTAGTACTATACTCTACATATGCACTCCCCACAGAGCTGCAGGGAATCCACTGAGAATGCTGTGCACATTGAACACAGAGGTGTTGTCTGTTTACAATCTCCTTATTCCCCTGCAGAGTACCTGCACATCATTCTTACATGTACCCACACTTACATTGCCTAGGGCCTGATAGATGTTCTTTGTTCCGGTTTGTACCTTTTACAAGTACTCTTACCAAGGACTAGTTTTAGTCTAAAGGGAATAAATATAGTAGTCTACATATCCTTCTCACTTCAGTTGTCTTGTAAAATTCCTAAGCGTTGGCAGTTAAGAGACGAATTTCATGTTACATACTTTTAATCAACAAAATTGTAATATGCAAATTAGAGGAGTCTGAGTCGTGGAGTCGGAGTCGGTGGAATCCTAAACTGAGGAGTCGGTGGATTTTTGGACCGACTCCACAGCCCTGGTTGTAACGAGCCATGTAACTTATCACTAGCAGCCGAGGGGAGGGCCCCAGAATGCTTTGCTGTATGGTATGCGGCTCTCGGCTTCTTAAGAGCTTGGGTCTAACATCCTTGCAGTTCAGCACACATCAAAACTAAGAGAGATTTTTAACTTCAGTATTGCCTTTTTGGCTTCCTTCTAAACTGTTTAACACAGGAGAATAGAGGTTTAAATTAGCTTTTGCAGCCTGACAGTTCCTCTTTAAGCTGAAAGTCTGCACTTCAACTGCATCTGAGTTGTTTAATTTAAAATTCCTTTTGGTAATGTACAGCACCTAAGTTTAGAAAAAAATTGTCCGTCCAAATATTTATGGACCTAACTGGAAGTTTCACACTATGCATTAGCATAGCCTGAGCTAGAGCATTATTAAACTTAGTAAACACTGAAGAGGAGGAGTGAACCCAGTGTTGCTCAAAAGGTAGCGATAGACTGTGCTTCCTAGTGCAAATACGCTTAAAACCTTCCTTTAGTGATGCCATGCCATCAACTCATACACTGTACTTCACACCCACTGAGTCAGTGCATGTTTCCTGGTTTCTGTGTGACATACAGAAAATAGCCCACAGAACATTTAATTGCTTTTCAGTTGTGTTATCTTTTGCAGGAATGTGATCTGCGAAGCTAAATGGAAGAGGCCCATTAGACAGCTGCCCTTAAAAAGTTCATTTATTTTTAAATTTGAGTGATAAGTAGAAACCATGTGCAATTTAGATAACTGTGCCCATTTTTCCTTTGTAATGTGTGTTTACCTGAGACTTTTAGTGAGGCAGTAAATGGTGTAGGAGTAAACTGGGGCATACATGAGGATATAGGCAGCACGCCTTGCTACCTATCCTCCACACTTCATTCTCTATGAATAGATTCACAACTAAACTGTCATTGGGGAGGGGGAGTTGTTCAGCATTTGTATTGATGTCTTGCAGCTTACCACTGTTAACAAGCCAGAGAAATGCAGATCTTCACAGCAGTACAACAAAAGAAATACAGGAGCAGTATGGCTCTGCTTTCTCTGAGTGAAAGAGATCATTACATGACGCCATCAGGGGAACAAGAGAAATCCAATGGTTCGATGCACTGAACTTAACATTTCATAGATTCATTTTGCCTGATATCCAAATGTGAATTTAAAGCAGAACCAACAGCAGACTGTTGACCTCTGTTGGTCTGAGGAAAGTCCATGATCAGCTGATTCACCAATTGGAACATTCATACACATATTGGTGGGGGAGCATAGGTGAATTAATATGGGTTTTTGTTTTGTTTTTTTCTATTTGTGCATCTTTTTCTTTAATGGGTCACCCAGTCATATGAATTTAACTCTGACATTCAAACCAAGAGCATACAACAGTGTTTGAATAACACCATGCCTAGGAACACTAATATGCATTCCCTGTGGGAAAGTATGCGTGTTCGCTGCGGCAAAATGTATACAAGCATATTCAGTGTGAACAAACCCTCAGCAACGACCACTGTCAGGTTTGCAGCATCACTTAAGATTAGGGCTGGGTTGTAATAGTCTTGCTAGCTTCCTCTTCGGTGCCCCCATAGCCATTATGCCACAGAGGGGTATTTGAAGTAGTTGGTCAACCACACTCCCTGCCTGCCCACATGGCCATACACAAATATGCATTGGAGAGGCTGGCTGTTGCCATGTTGGTTTCAAGGCAGAAGGTGTGGCTTTATAATGTAGCCATGTCCCATTCCCACCTACATTTAACACTTGCAGCCTTTTTTAGATCTAATCAGGCAGGTAAAGCTGTACAGTACAGCCCTTCTTTTAGCAATCTAGGTGCCTAGTTTGATAAAGGCTAGCTGTAGGCGTTGTGCACTTTATGCTCTTTCAAAAACCAATCCAAAAACAAATTGCTAACAAAAATAAAAATTTGAGACCGTTCTGTTACTAGTGTTCTATTTACCATTAGTACTACACATAGAGCTAAGTTTTTCACATCCGATTTGTTTTATGGAGAGTTGGGCGCTGTTCCCATTTAAGATTAATCCGTTCTCCACAAAGCGAAGCGCACAGTTCTGGGTCTGCTCTGCTTGTTTTTTTCGTCTCTCCAGGGAGGCGGCAGTTGCGCTGCACCATAGGATCTGCTTCTTGCACTGATCGGAGCTTGCAAAAAATGTATTGAACTGGTATGGTTTTGCTGCAAGTGGGAACCAAGACTTAGGTTCACTTTAGTTGTACCCACTTGTTCCCTCCTATGTGCTTCCATTATCTCCCGGTGCCCGAACTGTGTGACCCGGCGGCACTACCTTACCAGCGTATGTACATGCAGTGTTATGTGAGTACATTTCAGCTGGGCATGAATCAAAATTGCGATCAGGCAGCCATGTTGGGGTTGTAATCGAATCCGCTGGGGAATATTGCATAGTGTATGAGTATCTTTACCTCCTCAGTGCTGTAAGTATTGGCAACACAATTAATGGCATGACCATTTACGTCATTGAACCTGTTCAAACAGTGAGCAAAACTCTTAAGGATCAGGACATGAAAAGTAGAGGTGGCTGAGATGCTGGTAATTCCAGTCTGCATGCAGACCGAATACAGATTTTATGCAGCTTGGAATTGGGCCAATCAGATGGACTTTCTGCTGACTTTGATCATCTCCATAGCAAGCTGCATACAGTTTGCATTAAATTAACAACCATTCCAGAAGTAATTGGATTTCATTAAGCATTTCTGATTAAGACTACCCAGATAATGCTGGTAGTATTGCCACATATTTGAGATTTATAGTTCAATCAAGCAGCGCTCAAATCCAGTAACTCAGATCCCAGACGGATAAAGGTCACGAATCACCCTACAGAGAGAGAGACTCATAGTGCAATACTGATTATGTACAAGAAACACCCCAGTGTTCACTGCAGGACAAGAGAGTTGTGCCTTCACCGGAAACACTAAGTGGGGGCAATTCCCCTCAAGTGGGTTACACTCACCGTGTTCCCACTTGTCACTAAGCACTTCAGCCCTAGGTGAGGGTTCCTTAAAAATAACCTTAAAACCCAAGCCGAGACACTTTCATAGTGGAAAACTGTCAAAATTTTAATTGCTAAAACCACATACCAGATCCACGAAGTGTACAGGCACATCTGATTAATGTCAAGCATCCGCCGCGGTCGGATCCCACTGCATGCCTCAGTCGCCAGACACCGTCCCACTCTACTTCCTGGATTGCTCCGGAGCTTGGAGACACGCAGGACGCAATCCAGGAAGGAGAGTGGGACATTGTCTGGCGACTGAGGCGTGCAGCGGGATCCGACCGCGGCGGATGCTGACATTAATCAGATATGCCTTTACACTTCGCGGATCTGGTGCCCATACTTTTATGTGGTTTTAGCGATTACAATTTTGAAACAGTTTAACACTATGGAAGTGTCTCGGCTTGTGTTTTAAGGTCATTTTTAAGGACCCTCGTCCAGATCATAGGAGAGCTGAAGTAGTTAGTGACAAGTGGGAACACGGAATTGCCCCACTTAATGTTTCCAGTGAAGGCACATCTCTGTCCTGCAGTGAACACTGGCGTGTTTCTTGTATATAATCAGTATTGTACTTTATCCATCTGGGATCTAAGGAGTTACTGGATTTGAGCGCTGCTTGATTGAACTATATTGGATTGAGAATTTGTGGCCTTGTGAGCAAGCGCCCCCCCCCCCCCCCCTGAATATCGTTGGTATTGTGGTGACTATATACATATAACATTTGTCTTTTTTTGGGGAGAAATCTCTTGTGTAAGAAGCGCAACTTCTAATCCTTTGGATTTTATACAACACATTTGAGATTGCTTACCTTGTATGTTTTGCACTTAGGCCTCTGTCAGACAGGCAGCTGACAAGCAGTAAATTCAGGCCTGTCAGCTGGCTCCCCTGAATTGGCTGGGCTCTCGCTAGTGCTTTGTATTGATGTTAGACAGGTGCCCCCTCCCACCCACACCCCCTGCCATATGGAGTAGTCAGACTCTTCTTGCCGTGGTCCTCTGCCACCTTGTGACCACTGAGTGTCAGCGCTTGACTGTGTGGTGGCACTTATGCTGCAATTCGGCTGCATTTAATTTGTGCCCAAATTGCACTGGCAGACGAGACGCTGAACTGCTCAGCAAGTGCGCAGTTCAGCCTCCTGTCTTAAAGAGTCTTCAAAATTGGCATGCTGACATTCAGATCTCTACACAATGTCTGCCCCGGATACCTGAAGATTTGTCACACCTCCCACAATCTCAGATCTTCAAGCTCTACTAACTCGGCAACCCCCAGAGTCCAACTCAAAGCCTTTGGAGCCGCAGCCTTCTGTCATGCTGTCTCTATCCTTTGAAACACCTTGCTACACCCAATCAAGACCACTCCAAACCCGCAGTCATTTAAATCAGAACTGAAATGCCACCTGGCATTGATGATTACATAACTTTTTTCTAGTAACACATGACAGACCACAACTGTTTGCGCATCTGAGGCAAACCTATGCTCTTTGGGTCCTAAGGGAGAAAAGCGCTTTAGAAATGTGTTATCAGTACAGACATGAAATATGATACAATACATGATAAATATGGCTTACTGTTTTGGAAAATCGCAGCAAACGGGAATTTTATAATGGAATCATTTTTAATGTTCCAACTGCAAAAAAAAGCCCTACAAATTGTGTAGTATTGAAACATGTTCATACGTTTTTATCACCTGTAAGCTACAGTGCCTTATGGGAAGGGGTGTGTCATGTGACCAGGACTTTGTGGCCTTTAAGCCACTTGGGAGACGTGCGTGTGTGTTTTGGCTTCTTTTTACAGTATTTTGTGTCAGAAGCCTCTGGCACACTGATGCCAGTTTGTGACTTTGGGAATCTCACAAGCAGGTGAGGGGTTAAAGTGTGGATGAAATATTTGGCAAGCTGCTATGTAAATAGACAGCGTACTGTACATTAGGTTCTGGCTTAGGTACAGTTACATTCCTGGCACTGGGCGTGTCTGCATGTTAAGAACATGAAAAGCTTGTACAGCCTGTATAATTGCTTGGCAGCAACCTGGGATGGTTCAAGTTATGTCACTTGAGCGGTAATAATTGGAGCTGTTAACGCTGTGTGTGAGTGTATAATATATAAATGAAAGAAGGAAAAGATTATATATGTGCTCCAGCGGGGCTAAAATTCAGAAAAATGTGCTTAGTGCCACACCCCCCTCCCTCCGTTTACTGTAAATCTTCCATTTGCTACCTTTGATTAGTGGGAATATTCTAGGTCAGTGGGATAAAACAGTAGGTAGGTAACCTGACTTCTGATTTGTCCATCCCCAGTGGTATTGGATCACTATTGTGCATGTATTCTTAAAGAGAACCTGTACTGATTAAAAATATTTAAAATAAACACATGAGGTAACTTCAAATGAACATTACATAGTTACCTTGCCATCAGTTCCTCTCAGCAGCTCACCAGTTTCTTCTGACAATAATCCCTTCCAGTTCTGACAATATTTTGTCAGATCTGAAATATATCAGTTGCTGTCAGTAAAATATCAGTTGCTGTCAGTTATAGCTGAGAGGAAAACTGATGTACCAGGTAATGTCCATGTTTCCCTATGGCTCAAGTGGGCTATGTTACAGTTTAACTGTGTGCTGACCAGAAAGCTGTTATGGGTAATGGCCATTTTCAAAATGGAGGATGGAAAATTCCCTTGATCAGTGGACAAACAGCACGCAGGACAGGAGAAAGACACTGAGGAGTAGACTGCATGGAAGGTAAGTATGACTTGTGTATGCTTATTTTGACTTTTAATTTTCAGTTCAGGTTTTCTTTAAGGTTGGCCATACATCATGCGACTTGGTGGCCAATCGACCTTCAATAATTATAGCCGGATCAGACGAAAATTGATGCTGCCAAGAGCATGCCCAATCGACAATGGGACTAATATCTGGCTGAAATTGGTTACATTTACGATCGGCCATGCTGCAGAATGTAGGGCCAATATGCTCAATAGGTTGCGCAGTGGTAATGACGCGTGATATCGGGACGGCCAACTAACACAACTTCCGACCCCTTAAGTAAGTAATGCTGATCACCCCCACCACCAGCCCACCCATTTTCCAAGGAGATGATAATTTTATTTATTTTTGTATATAGGTGCTGAGTTGCCTTTAAAGTTAAAACTCCTCCCAAGTGTGATTCAGGTCAGATGACAGGGAAAAATAATCCGTCATGTGGTGTTCTATCAGCATGGCTTGGCTTATCCAGATACCCATTGCACAAGTTGAGTATTTTGGGATCATTTTTAGGTTGGTAACAGTCAAAGGCCAAAAGGAATAATGTGGTGTTGAGTTATGAAATGACAGCTATTTTTGTTGCGTATGCCTTTCATAGGAAACAAATTGCCATCTTTCTCTCCTCCAAAACATCCCCAACAATAATGCTTATATTATGTTTAACTGAGGATGTACAGCCTCGTACACATGTACAAGAAATGGCGAGCAACAGTGTGTACAGACTCTTCGCTAACCTTTGCCTTTGTTCTGTTTCTATGTGAGGAGGTTAAGGGCTGATAGAGCAGTGTGTGAGTTACGGCAGGCGGGGTGTGTAAGGAGAACAATGCTCTTGGCCAGTGATCGGCCAGCTGTCCACCCATCAGATCACTGGCCAGGGTGTCTGGTCTGCTGAATACAACGTTCTGATTGTCATGTCAGCTGGATAGGTAAAAATTATAATTAATTGTATCACAAAATTATAGTTGTGTTTTGACCCATCTTTGTGTGTGTGTGTGTTATATATAACATTTTGGTGCTAAAATTTCTGCAAGTGATTTGATTCAACAGCTTGTTTGGATCCTAAGAGGATAATGTACATTTGTGACACATGCTGTTGCCTTCGTGCGATAAGTCTGTTCTTAGGAATCAGCATCTTCTTACCTCTGATTAGTTAATTAGGATTCTTTTGCTTAGCTTGGTCTATTTTCAGCTGTGCAGAATGATAAACTGGTTGGTGGTTAAAGTAAAATTTAGGGTAGGAACACACTAGGCAGAATCGCATATGCGGTTTCCACTATGTGCTATGGGGGAAATTAATGCGATCCTGCCTAGTGTGTTCCTTCCCTAAGGGCAAGACCTAGACGTTTCACTATTTTCGTATATTGTGAGCTTTTTATGTGAATTTCATGAATAATGTACTAGTGAGTGTATAGTTTTAAATAAATTAAAAAAAAAAACTTGTGCTTATAGTAAAAGATTCAACACTGAATTGAGACCTAGTTTTATCAACTTCATACACTACAGCTGAAGAAAAGTTTCACATGGTGCTGAGAAAACAGCTCAGCATCCAATTTGTCATCGCTGTCTGATTTTCTACCTTCATGCTCCATTAATTATTTACCAATTTAGGCCTTATTTACACTGTTTTTACCATCTTAAAGGGATACTTAAGTCAAAAAAAAAAAATGATTTTTACTCACCTGGGGCATCCCTCAAGCCACCTGAAGCCCCGCCGGCGGCTACTTCCGGGTTCGGGAACACGAGTGATTCTCCGCGTTCCCAGCCGCTATATCACCCTCTATGCTGCTATAGCATATAACATATACGCTATAGCAGCATAGAGGGTGATATAGCGGCTGAGAACGCAGAGAATCACTCGCGTTCCCAGCCTGTCGGCGGCTGTCGCCGAACCCGGAAGTAGCCGCCGGTGGGGACAGGAGGATCAGAGCGAGGCTGCGAGGGCACCATACAGCTTCAGAGGGCTGAGGGATGCCCCAGGTGAGTAAAAATCGTTTTTTATTTTTGACTTAAGTATCCCTTTAACTACGAACCATGAAATCCAATGAGGCCATACACACAAACAGTTTGAGGGCATCATGGTAAACGATGGGTAAAAATACTTGCATGTGCAGAGTTTGGGTTGTGGCAGCCGCTTTTAAGACTTGGTGGACACTGGATGTGTAGTTTTTGCATCTCCCAGATGATGATCCATGGAAATTGCACTGCAAAAGACGTGATGTATGTGCATAACCCTTTCGCTGTAAACCAAGCCTAAGGCTGTATTTACACGGTGTGCATTGCATAATTCAGATGTTGTGTGAAGTGCAATGGATACAGCATGCATGATACCATACACCTTCATTCAAAGCCTAAATACAGCGAGTTAGAATATGTTCAATTACAATGCAGAGTTGAGAATAGTATGAGCAGTGATTTGACATGCAGAGAATTATTCTACAACTAATGCAGTGTGAATGCACCCTAATCATTGAAAACTGGCGCGTGCACTTCTGAGCCAGTGGTTTACAGAGGTATGGGAGAAGTCAGAGGAGATACAGTTCCTTCAGTATATTGTTGTTGGTTTTTTCTCTTTTTTTTTTTTTTTTTTATTTTCCTTTGAATTGTTCCAGGAGTACCTTTAGTCCGAAGACCCTGACAACAGTTAAAGGGACTCAAAGCACTTCTCATGGGCATGCCTTTAAACCAGATGACTGCCAATAAACTCGTGCTATGACTCCTCTGGAGGAGCTTCTTGCAATGGCCATGTGTGTCCCTTCCTCTTCCTGCTTCATTAGTGATGCGCTTCTCTAACAGAGAGGGACATTGCAGTACTGGTTGGAGTCTTAATGGCATGCCTATAAGAGGAGCTCAGTCCCTATAAAGCAAAACTGAAGCTAGAGGGGGAAAAATAGCTCTGGATCCTATAGAGCATTCTCTATCCGCTCTTGGGGTCCTGGTTCCAGTGGTGTCCCCGCTTGAATTTTCCACCTCTGAGAGCCATCGGAAGGTTTCGAGATCACTCATTGTCTCTGAAGAGGTATTCGACCAATTGTTTGAATACATGTAACTGGGTGACTGCACTAAAACAAAGGGTCCAAAAGAAGACTGAGAAAGGGCTATAGGATCCTTTCCTCTCCATTGCGAAGTCCTTTCCTTATTTTTTTATTTTGGGTTCAGTTTTATTTTAAAATCATATTTGCTCTGAGATCAATTACCTATGAGAAAATTCTCTAGTAAGGAGATTGGTTTTCCTAAAATTTTCTTTTAAGAAGCCATGGACATTTCTAAGGCTGTTTCAGTTAAAAAGATTTGTCCAAGCACGTTTTAACTAGATTTTTACTAACTGGTGCTATTTGTACTGATGGTTTTTTTTTCTTCTTTGCTCCTTTGTTTCATGTACTAACATCTATCTTTGCTCTGTTTGCAGGTAATACTGCTTTGCATGACTGTGCTGAATCTGGAAGCCTAGAAATCATGAAGATGCTTCTGAAATATGGAGCCAGAATGGAGAAGGATGGTTATGGAATGACTCCTCTTCTTTCCGCCAGTGTGACTGGGCATACCAACATTGTGGACTTTCTGACTCAGCACCCACAGACCAGTAAAACTGAGCGCATCAATGCTCTTGAACTTCTTGGAGCTACATTTGTTGATAAAAAGCGGGACCTTCTTGGTGCCTTAAAGTACTGGAAGAGAGCTATGGATATGAGATACAGTGATAGGACTAATGTTATCAGCAAGCCTGTGCCGCAAGAATTGATTATGGCTTATGATTATGCCAAGGAGGTGAACACCGCTGAAGAGTTAGACAGCCTTATTGCTGACCCTGATGAGATGCGAATGCAAGCCCTTTTAATTAGAGAACGAATTTTGGGCCCATCTCATCCGGATACATCCTATTACATCAGGTATCGAGGTGCAGTCTATGCAGATTCTGGGAACTTCAAGCGATGTATCAATCTGTGGAAGTATGCCTTGGACATGCAGCAGAACAACTTGGATCCTTTAAGTCCAATGACCTCCAGTAGCCTGCTATCTTTTGCTGAGCTTTTTTCCTTCATGCTTCAGGATCGGGCTAAAGGTTTGCTTGGTACTACAGTTACTTTTGACGACCTCATGGGCATATTGTGTAAAAGTGTTTTGGAAATAGACAGAGCTGTCAAGCAAGCGTTGATGCCTCCTGACCAAGTCCAGCTAAATAAGGCACTCTCTATTATTTTGCACTTGATCTGTTTGCTGGAGAAGGTTCCCTGCAGCTCGGACCAAGACCACTTCAAAAAGCAGAATATATATAGGTTCCTTAAGCTGCAGCCCAAAGGAAAAAGCAACTTTAGTCCTCTACATCTGGCTGTGGATAAGAACACCACATGTGTTGGCCGCTACCCTGTTTGCAAATTCCCTTCTCTTCAGGTGACAGCCATCTTGTTGGAGTGTGGTGCTGATGTTAACGTCAGAGACTGCGAACAGAACAGTGCGCTGCACGTTGCTGCTCTTAATAACCACCCAGATATTATGAATCTACTTATAAAAGCCGGGGCACATTTTGATTCTACCAATTCACACAACCAAACTGCCTGTGATTTGCTGGATGAGAAAGAAATGGCAAAGAACTTAATCCAGCCTATCAACCACACAACCTTGCAGTGTCTGGCTGCACGTGTAATTGTCAAACACAATATATCATATAAAAGGCAAATTCCTGAAAAGCTGGAGAGCTTTGTATTGCTTCATAGATGATGCATAGCCCGGAACCTCTAGTGCAACCGAAGGATATGCGCTTTGACTGTTGGCTTCTTACTAAAAGCACTGTTGATAGGAGACATCAGTTATGCTCCAGCTGGTCATATCACAGTACATCAGTCTCCAATATGGCGTCATCTCCTCTGGAAGGATTGGTTACCCACGTTTAAATCTGAGAATATATCAAATTTGGTTTTCTATTTCATCTTAAATTGTAATTTCTGCACCCTTACTTGTACAATCTGCCAAATTCTTTTTCCACTTGATTTGAGTTCTGCCTGTTAGGGTGGGGAAAGTTGAAAATTTATTTTTTTCTTATGCCTTTTCTGGTGGCTTCCTGCTATTTGCTGGTTTGTGGATTTCTTTTCTTTTTCTTTCTTTTCTTTTCTTTTTATGAGTTTAAAGTCATTTTCTGCTCTTGTAATCTCCAAGCCTTTCACTCCCAGTGTTTGAATGGGTATCTTTCTATGGACCATTGCTAAACTGTAAAAGCTTTATGAACATATTAATGTTTGCAATTACCATAAGTGCTTTATCTCCTCTATGCACTGGCTTGGACATGACTGTTGTGTGTTAGCATACTTCTATGCAGCATTTTGCCAGCCCAATTAGATCACAATCCGTAGTTTGTTTTTCAAAATCATCTCTGTTCTGCACTGAACAGCATGGCTATTTTGTGGAAGGTTTTGCTGGCTTTTGCAGGCAAAACAGCATTTGACTTTATACTTTCTTTCCCTTGACGTGGAAGTACAAGATATCTTGTGGGTTGGGGCGTATTCTGGCTTTTGGAGTCCATTTAATTAAATTCAGTGCTTAAAATGTTACCACGGTTGTGCAGAAAGCCTTTTATTCATTAGTCATTCTCATGTAGAACTTGATTTTATCTTAGATTCTAAAGTAAGACCTCCCTGTATAGCAGCCAATCAGATGTTTGTTCTGAGACTGTCATTCTGCTTCAGGTTTGTTGCTATGAGACAGTTATTTCAAATGCTCATAAATGAGCCTCATAATATTTAGGGGTGAGCTTCAAATTGAGCTTTGCATGAACATTTCTAGGGTTAAAGGACAACTGAAGTGAGGATATGGAGGCTACCATATTGAGTTCCTTTTAAACAATACCAGTTGCTTGGCAGACCTGCTGAACTATGTGGCTGCAGTAGTGTCTGAAACCAGAAACAATCATGCAGCTATCTTGTCAAATATGACAATTATGACAAACACCTGATGCATACTTGTTCAGGGTTTATGGCTAAAAGTATTAGTGGTAGAGAATAAACATGACTGCCTGGTAACTGGAATTGCTCAAAAGGTAGTAAATATGGCAGCCTACATATCCCTCTCCCTTCAGTTTTCCTTTAAGGGCCTGTTTCCACTAAGTACAATTTCGCAATGTGAATTTTCCCATTAAAAAGACCAATGCATGTCAATGAATGCAAATTTCCGTATGCAGTACGTTGGATGCAGAAATATGGATTGCATGCTGCAGATTTCTGCACCAAGCTTACGTTTACCTTGAAGTGATGGCTGCAAACGGAAATTCGCATTAAAACGTGATTGAAAATTTAATCTAGTGGAAATTAACTGAGCTAATCAAACCCAATAGGTACTAATCCATTAATTGTCAGCTGATTTGCTGACCAATAGCCACTGGGCTGGTTTGGTTCAGTGTAATATCTGTGAGCATTTGCATGCAAAGTTAGATTTGAGGCTCCGTTTTTAAAAGGACACTTGTCAAGTTTTAATCCAGAACTTTCAATTTTAACAAATAGCGCATTATCCCTACTTTGTAAGTGGAGGAACTGCTTATTAGCTATAGTCTCATCTGCTGATAAAGGAAGGAAACCTTTTCTGCTGCCACAGACAAAATGGTCACTTTGGCCTTGATTCACTAAGCTGCGCTGCTAAAGCAGTGCAACTTAAATTGAGCAGAGCGAGTTAATAAAAAAATCCTGTGCGCACGCTACGCACTGTAGTGCTGCCTAATTTATGCCCGCGCCTTTAATCCCACCATCACCCCCGTTGGATTCTGCATCTTTGTAGGACGTGATCCCCACACTTTAATTGGCGCAATAGGCTGCCTGTCACGTGGGCCAAACAAAGTGCAGGGATCATATCCTACAAAGAAACTGAACACTACTGTACTTAGGATGGAGTATAGGAGCGGCTGGTACTTGGAAAGGTAGCGGGCATAAGTTGGTAGCGCATGCTACGCAGCACTACACTACAGTGTGTAGTGTGCTCAGGATTTTTAACTCGTGGTGCTCAATTTAAAGAGTCTGAAGTGGAATTGTAAGCAAAAAACTGATACTTGCCTAAGGTTGACTAAAAGCATAAATGGACTCCAGCACTCTCCAAGCCGATCATTTTTATTGAAGTCATGAAGCACAGGCACAACCAATGTCCCAACAGTCTACAGCTGTTTCGCTGGTACAACATGCCTCCTCAGGACACGTGGGGCCCGTCAGTCCCACCTCTTACTCCACCTTTATACAGGTAACCTTCCTGACACACCTCAATGGAGGAGGGGAGGAGAAAAAGGGCAGAAGAGGGCTGTAACAGTGTAGTGCAAATCACTAATCCCAGCCCAGACATTACCGTATATACCTGCATAGAAGCCGAATTTTTGGGACAAAAAAAAGTGTCCCAAGTGAGGGGGGGTGTCGGCTTATATGCGAGTCATGTGTATAGTGGGTGTCCCCCCCGAGTACAACTCCCACCGCAATGTAAAATAAAGTGCCCGCTGCGTCTCTCTCCCCCGAGTGTCTCCACAAACTTATGCAAAGTGGTGCACCTCTTGCCTCTGGGCCGGCGCCGAGACTCCTCCGTAACGGAAATCCATAAGTCTCGTCTCTCGTTGTTGCCCTGGCCCACGTTACACAAGGCGAGACTAGAGAGCGTCATGGCAACAAGACTGCTATGGACTTCAGTTACGGAGGAGTCTTGGCGGCGGCCCGGAGGTAAGCAGCTGCACCACTTTGCTATGCTTGCAGAAAGTCTAGGAGGGACAGAGACACAAACTGGACACTTCAAAGCTGCCAGACATTATTGTCTGGTGGCACGCTGGGGGTAACACGGCCACCTGATTGTACAAATAAACCACATCACGTTGCATAAGTCTGCGGAGACACTCTAGGGGGAACGCGGTGGGCACTTCAATGCTGCCAAACACTCTTACATTCTCGTTTGGTGGCACGCTGAGGGGGGGGGGGGGGGGGGGGTAACAGGCAGCAGATAGGTTTGTCGTTTACATTGTGATGGGTGCTGCACTCGAAGGTCACTACCTGGGGGGGTCATGCAGTCTTCACAGCATAGTTTTGTCTTTTACCGTATACTGTATTGTAGTGGGGGTTGCATCAGGAGGGGGAGGCACGAATGACTATCCTGAAGTCCATAAATGCACCCTCATCTTTTGCCAAAGCCTGCAACAAATTCAGCTCAGTGGAGCACTCTTTTAGCATTTTTCTGAGTCTTGGATTATCATTTCCATCTGCACCAGTCCAGCATTTCTTACCCTCTGCTTATATGCGGGTCAATCATATTTTTTTTAATGTTTTTGGGGATAAAAGTTGGGGGGGTTTGGCTTATATGCGAGTATATACGGTACTTAAAAAAATGCATTAGTCATCTCTCTCATTAAAACCCAGATTCCTCATTGCATCAGTATGTGAAATCATCCAGGCCTCTCTCTTTAAAAGTTTATCATCTCTCATTCTGCCTCTGCCATCATTTTGCACAACCTTCAGTCCAGTGAAGCAGAGACGACCAGCATTGCCCATATGGGCCATATTAATATCTTTGATCAAGCAGGTGGAGCCCACAGATACTAGAGGAAAGGCTCTGGGTCCTAGAGAGCCTGCCCGATCTCTGCGTTTCCCCGCATGCTCCCCCGTTAGTAGTCCATGATTGTTCAGTCGTGGACTGCTCTCTTCCAGGTTGGGCTGGCTTTGGCAGTACTCAGGCTTCCAAAGACTGACCGCTTCGTACTGCACGTGTGCGAGCGCCCTCTGGCGCACTTGCTCAGTACAGAGCCGTCTGTCTTCGGAAGGCCGAGTGCTTCTGAAGGCTGCTGAAATCTCCTGTGGCTGGAGATTTAAAATGAGAAGCCTGCGGGGAAACCCGGTGACCAGGAAGAGAACGGAAAGACTATTAGGACCCAGAGCCTTCCTTCTCCTTAAGTATCTGTTTTTGTTTTGTTTTTTTCTCCTTTAAATTTCACTTCAGATTCATTTTAAGTTGCGCTGCTTTAGCTGTACAGCTTAGTAAATCAAGGCCTTTGTCTCTAATAGTGTTGGGGTGCTAGTGCATTTTGCAGGGTGCTAGTGCATTTTGCAGGTTCCTGTGTCACGGTTCAAACATGCTGAATTATTTTTTTTTCCCCTTATTAGTGCCACTAATTAAATACAGTATATAAAACAATTACATACACAAACATTTAATATGTGCATAGAAAGTACTCACATAATTAGTATGTACATATTTAATTAGTGGTATGCAGAAATAAGGGAAGTCTTGGCAGTTCATACATTTTTATACAGGAGAACTTGAACACGAATGCTAGCCTCTAATGCACTTTAGGAAAGGAAGGCTAAATTTGCATGGCTTCCTCTTGGGCCACACCCAGTCTTCCCTTTCCTTTGGTCTGATTTTATAAATCTATGCATTTTTCACTATTGCGGAGACATCATGCGTTAAAGGATACCAGAGCCGAAAATCTTCAGCCTCTTCCAGGTTGCCAGAGTCGGATTCCACTGTGCAGGCTCTAGCCAGGCTTGCGTGCGACCACTGCTGAGAGCGCTCTGCGCATGATGTCACGAATACATCACGTGCAGAATGCTCTCGGCCGCGGTTGTGCATTGAGGGATGCACACAAGCTGGTCTACCGCCTGTGCAGTGGAGGCTGACGCTGGAGACCTGGAAGAGGCCACCGGGGAACTTTAGAAGTGAAAGGAGTGTGCACAGGAGAGCAAGTGGTACGGTGGCGATCAGGACAGGTGATTTCCACCCCGCCCCGTTTTTGCTGAAGATTTTCGCTCTGGTATCCTTAAAGAAAACCCCAGACTGGTGTATTTAATTTTTATACACCAGCAGTTTTTAGTGTAAGCTGGTGGTTTATATTGCAGAGGTATGACAGTGTCCCTTTAAAAAAAAAAAATGGCAACAATAGTAGAAATTGGTGGCTCTGTGGTGGGCTGAGTTGACGGTCAATACTAATGCATATGTAGTATGTTTATGTAGTGGATAGACGGACTGATGATGGCCAGGGCTTGTTTGTATTCATGTTCTGTTCTCGGTAATCTGTTCAGGTACCCTGCATGCCTTGGTATGCCTCGTCAGCACAATGCCTTCATTTCACTCTTAAAGGATCCTGCTTTGTGTATGGCGTTTATGCATCCAGTTAATTTATCAAGTCTACCCATCATGCTTTTCTCATAGCAGGAAGGGCTGTCTTGGTTTTATCTGAAGGAAAGTACTGTGCACAAGTTAAATCAGGTGATTTATTTAACACAGCACCTTATCTTTTTTTTCCCCCTGAATAACATTTATACTGGCCCTGCAAATGTCTCACAATAAAACCATTCATTGGAAAAAAAAAAGTCTTGCTTATTTGGGCAGTATTTAATTCAAACACCTGGAAGCTGATTCATTACTTTTTATAAAAAAAAAATTCTCCCATCGTAATTAAAATTTGTTCAATTCACATTGTAGATCATGGCCCCTAAACAAGCTTTTTAAATATGTATACCAGCATTGTGTCATTGAATATGCCTGTATTCTCCTTACACAAGTGAACAATTGTTCATCAGTTTAATTTAGGCATGCTCTAGTCCTTAATCACGGACATTGTGTTTAACTGCACTACCAATAAATATACTAATGGTAGACTTGGTATGACCCATACCAAGAATGCATATAAACAGGATAAGGTCATAAACTGCACCAAACCACAGTTTAACAATATGATCATTTTATATTCCAAAACTAATAAAAACCTCTAAAAACAGAAGAACAATGACGATAAGTGGTGATCAAAAAAAAGCAACTCTTATATAAAAATACATAGTCTAGGCAGCTTACTTTGTTGTGGACTGTACAACGCACCTAGGTTTAAATATTATACTAAACTTGGTGCATCCATGCTGCAGGGGTGCCTTGGGGATCCCCCATTATTTAGTCACCCTTGTTCCATTTGTGCCCCTTGTCATCCTCCACCCCCCCCCCCCCCCTTGTGGCCTCCTCCTGTCCTCTTCCATGCTCCTCCTTTGTGACCTTCTGTCCTCCTGTCTGTAGGTGTTTGTTAGCTGGGAATACAAACTATTCTAATTATAAGATGCAGTGACTTTTTCCCCACTTTTGAGGAAAAAAAGTGTGTCTTAAGGTCTGTAAAATAACATTTCATAATACAATGGTAACATAATTATACATACAAAATCCATAAACCAATATTTAATGAAGTAAAATGCTAGTGCTTCTGCCATAAACTGGTTGCTGCCAGCTTTTGGCTAAAGCACTAGTATCACATAAGAAATAATAAAAAAAAAAGTATACATTCCTTTTGAAGGGTCTGCCCATCCAACACTTTTTGAGATGACATTGAGGTTGACAGGTACAGTTGCACACTTTTTTTGGTAGCACTCCCTTCAAGGTCCCTACATTGGAGCTCCTGGTTGAGCCGTTGCAGCTACTATATTAAAATATATCTAAGTTCACAATGACCTGTACATTGCAGTGGTACCAACCCTATGAAATGGGCTTAGGCGGGGTTCACTCTGCACAGGATTGACAAGTGTGTTCACAGCGTATCTGCTCAGGTTATGTTGTGGGCTGACTCAGTGTCTGTTGCACATCTGGTCTGCTGTTGTCGCCCATCCAGTACAACAGCCACAGTCGGTGCCACGGCCGCTTGGGCTTCCTGCAGCTGACAGTTGCTGGTATACATATCGGGGCTCCCTATTGGTTTGTAACAGACCAATGGGAATCTTCCCTCCTTTAAGAAAAATTCCATAGGTCTGTTGAAATGCAGTGGGGATGCTAAATGCTTATGCCGGGGCTCTGATCTGTATTCTTGCGCTAGTTCCCTGTAGTGGACTTGAGCAGTGGTGGATCCAAGAAGACAGGAGAGTTAAAAACAGTGCAGAAATGTGGTGACCAGCCTAGTGATCTCTGTTCTCATAGGCTTCCATATATTCTGTATGCATTAGCTGTGTCAGCTATCTGTTTTAGCAAAAGTAGTGGACTGTGACATCTTCAGTTCCACTCCTGAGGCCTGAAACCCACTAGGAGCGCTTTTCTGAGCACTTTGTGATTTGAAAAGCTTTTGCTAATGTAATGCTGTGGGTGTGATCCCGCTTGAGCTATGTGATTTTATAAAAATCCCCCATCGCATTGCATTAGCAAGAGCTTTTTCAAATCGCTAGCTCTTAGAAAAGGCTTCTAGTAGGTTCGAGCCCTGAACTGAACAAATCGATCTGTTGTGAAAGGTTTCTATTGCCTTACATTGAATCTAGTCAAACTTTTTTTTTTAAAAATATATACATCTAGCATTGTGAACCTGTGTCCAACTGTTCGGGGCCGTTCACATCACAAACGCGGACTGCCACGCATGCGGAACGCAACGTATGCGAACGCACGCCATCCGCGTTTGTATGCGTTGCGTGGCTGATCCCATCACTGAAAAGTGAAGGGGATAGCCGCACGGTTTTGCAAAATCTGCGTGCAGCATGCGTTCCCGGACCGCACAGGTCCGGAACGCATGCAGTGTGAACATCACAGTGCACTCTATGCACTATCTGATGTCGTGCGTGTCGGCCACCTGCACGCGTTTCCAAAACGTGGCTGGAAACGCGTGCAGTGTGAACGGGCCCTTCGTGAATTCTATTTTCTATCACCAAACTGCTCTCACCAGCCAGCTGTCACTAGACTTCAGTCCTCTTGCCAATACCACATGATTAAGACGGTGACAATTGGCTAATTTCTGACACAGGTTCACTTTAGCACACATGATTGAGCAAAATGTATCAACATTTTGAAACCATGGCTTTCTTTTGTGTAAAACACTACTACCTCTTTGCCCTTATGTTTTCAAAATATAGGAGTGCTACACACTATACAGGATCTTCTCAAAAAATTAGCATATTGTGATAAACTTCATTATTTTTTGTAATGTACTGATGAACATTAGACTTTCATATATTTTAGATTCAAATACACACATATGATTCAAATACACACAACTGAAGTAGTTCAAGCCTTTTATTTTTTTAATATTGAAGATTTTGGCATACAGCTCATGAAAACCCAAAATTCCTATTTCAAAAAATTAGCATATTTCATCCGATCAATAAAAGAAAAATGTTTTTAAAACAAAAAAAGTCAACCTTCAAATACTTATGTTCAGTTATGCACTCAATACTTGGTCGGGAATCCTTTTGCAGAAATGACTGCTTCAATGCGGCGTGGCATGGAGGCAATCAGCCTGTGGCACTGCTCAGGTGTTATGGAGGTCCAGGATTCTTCGATAGTGGCCTTAAGCTCATCCAGAGTGTTGGGTCTTGCGTCTCTCAACTCTCTCTTCACAATATCCCACAGATTCTCTATGGGGTTCAGGTCAGGAGAGTTGGCAGGCCAATTGAGCACAGTAATACCATAGTCAGTAAACCATTTACCAGTGGTTTTGGCACTGTGAGCAGGTGCCAGGTCGTGCTGAAAAATGAAATCTTCATCTCCATAAAGCTTTTCAGCAGATGGAAGCATGAAGTGCTCCAAAATCTCCTGCATTGACCCTGCCCTTGATAAAACACAGTGGACCAAAACCAGCAGCTGACATGGCACCTCAGACCATCACTGACTGTGGGTACTTGACACTGGACTTCAGGCATTTTGGCATTTCCCTCTCCCTAGTCTTCCTCCAGACTC
The DNA here is from genome assembly GCF_040937935.1 of Hyperolius riggenbachi. NCBI lineage: Eukaryota > Metazoa > Chordata > Amphibia > Anura > Hyperoliidae > Hyperolius > Hyperolius riggenbachi. Next base: position 548,178,945 of record NC_090646.1, read on the forward strand.
TGGCACCTTGATTTCCGAATGACATGTAAAAGTTGCTTTCATCCGAAAAAAGTACTTTGGACCACTGAGCAACAGTCCAGTGCTGCTTCTCTGTAGCCCAGGTCAGGCGCTTCTGCCGCTGTTTCTGGTTCAAAAGTGGGTTCATGCTTCCAATCTGCTGAAAAGCTTTATGAAGATGAAGATTTCATTTTTCAGCACGACCTGGCACCTGCTCACAGTGCCAAAACCACTGGTAAATGGTTTACTGACCATGGATGGTATTACTGTGCTCAATTGGCCTGCCAACTCTCCTGACCTGAACCCCATAGAGAATCTGTGGGATATTGTGAAGAGAGAGTTGAGACGCAAGACCCAACACTCTGGATGAGCTTTAAGGCCACTATCGAAGAATCCTGGGCCTCCATAACACCTGAGCAGTGCCACAGGCTGATTGCCTCCATGCCACGCCGCATTGAAGCAGTCATTTCTGCAAAACGATTCCTGACCAAGTATTGAGTGCATAACTGAACATAATTATTTGAAATTTGACTTTTTTTGTTTTTAAAACAATTTTCTTTTTTTGGTCGGATGAAATATGCTAATTTTTTGAGATAGGAATTTTGGGTTTTTATGAGCTGTATGCCAAAATCATCAATATTACAACAATTAATGGATTGAACTACTTCAGTTGTGTGTATTTTAATCTAAAATATATGAAAGTCTAAGGTTTATCAGTACATTACAAAAAATAATGAACTTTATCACAATATGCAAATTTTTTGAGAAGATCCTGTACATCTGTTTGTGCTAGCAGTGCCAGCAATGGCCTTCTATGTCAGTGTTCGTCAACCTTATTACACAACGTACCCCATATGGACGGTATTGTCCCATATTGTAAACATCTCTTGTACATCTTTATACACAAATATGGAATGATCTTAACAACGCCTGGGCACATTCCTGATGAGGTGGAAGATAGTCTCCTGGGAGATCTTGTCCCAGAACTGGACCAAAGCATTCACCAACTCCTGGACAGTCTGTGAGGCAGTTGCTGCGGTACAACGGTATACCGCAGTTTGATAATCATACCATGCACCACCGCGGAGATGGAATGAGAGGGTGCTGTTACAAGAAGATGGAACGCAAGAACATGAAGAAGAAAGTACATACGTGCTGGACCCCGGCAAATGGGTATTTGTTTTACACCGCTATTGTCTTCCCACCTGACTGCACCTATACTGTGGCCGCCTATTCCTGGCTACCTATACTGTGGCCATCTATTGCTGGCTACACCTATTCCTGCCTGCCTATACTGCGGCCACCTATTCCTGGCTACTCATACCGGCAGTTTGCGTGATAATTGCTGTGCTAGCAGTTAATACACTTTAGAGAATCAAGCCCAAGGTGTGCACCAGCCCAGACTTGAGTTACGGTACATTGTGGTGTTTAAAGAGAAACTCCAACCAAGAATTGAACTTTATCCCAATCAGTAGCTGATACCCCCTTTTACATGAGAAATAGAATGATTTTCACAAACAGACCATCAGGGTGCGCTGTGTGACTAATTTTGTGCTGAACCCCCTCCCACTAGAGGCTCTGAATACCGCGGTACTGCTGGCAAACTGCCACAATGTAACAATGTTCAGAGACAGGAAATAGCTGTTATTAGCTGTCTGTAACAGCCAGAGCAGCTAGAAACAGCTACATAACTTGCCCACAGTAACAATGTCACCATGTAATACATGTCAGAATGTAAATCAGGGAGAGGAAAGATTTTATAATGAGCAAACACTGACTAAATCATTTATACATAATTATTGTAAAAATGAAGCACTTTTTTTTATTAAATTATTTTCACTGGAGTTCCTCTTTAAGTGTTCCCTCTATTTATTTGTGTGTGCAGTGTACAAGCCATGCATAGTGTTTTGTTTTTTTTTTAGAGAAACTACCCAGGATTGAACTTCATTCCAATCAGTAGCTGATACCCCCTTTCCCATGAGAAATCTTTACCATTACTAAATAGATCAGGGATTTCTGTGTAGCTGATATTGTGGTGAAACCCCCTCCCCCAGTGTAATGTCATGTCCATGGTTCTGACAGTTTGCTGTCTGTGAACATCATTGCATTGTGGGAAGTAATGACTTTGCAAATGCCCAGCAAGCATTATCTCCCCCTGTGCATAACTTTCAGTAACGAATATTCCCTACAGATCACCTAACAGAGCTAAAGATGTCACCACCAGTGATACATTTCAGAACGTAAATGAATGAGTAAAGATTTTTACAATGGGCAAAAACTGACTAAATCTATAAAAGAATATTGTAAAAAAAAAAAAAAGCAATTTTAGTCATTGTTGTTTTTACTACAGTTCCTCTTTAATAACCATTCATTGTTCTTTACCAGGGAGGAAATACGCATGGACCTTTTTCTTCTTTGTTCAAATAAAATCCCTGCAATACTATATGCAATCCATAAATAACATATTGGCTTTATATTGCACTGCTGTGACACTGGAACATTTCTTGCAGAAAAGTCAGCTTAGTGATCTAGAAGGTTCTAATAATATTTTCTTTTCTTGCTTTCACTAAAGCAAGTTTCCCATTCTGCAGGCTAGCAGATGGGACACTTCTGAAGGAGGAATGGATTATGTATAGCATAAAATAATTGACAGGTTTAGAAGGAAGGTGATTGGGCACCAGTTGCAATATTCCAGTATTACTTTTAATCCAATAGATACAGCTTACTCAAAGGAGTAAAAAGGGTCGGCGGACTCTCTCTACTCCTTTGTGTAAGCTGTATCTATTGGATTAAAAGTAATTCTGGAATATTGCAACTGGTGCCCGATCAGCTTTCCTTCTAAACCTATCGATATTGAATTGTATGTGGTGATGAGCACAGTTGTTTGACCAGGATCCGGCTGTTATCCAGTCATGCTTTGAGTGTCGGCTCTGAACTGTATCTCTACCTACTGTGCATAAAATAATTGACCTTTTCATGAGCACAAAAACCTTCAAACAGGTAGTGCCAACGTTTTAATAGAACTGAGGTTGTGTGCACTTTCATCCATTAACATCAGTTACTTGGGAAGCCTGTTGCTTAGATACAGTCCATTTCCACAATAATAGAAATGCAGGCATTCAAACCTGATCAGAAACCATGATATATGAATGCTGAGTTTTTAGATCTCCCATTTTTTTTTTATTCCTTTTGGGAAAGCGTTTGTCATTGACCTGCACTGCATTCTCAGAGCCATTCTTACTTATATGAATATAGATTTGTAGATGATCGGGTTGAGGCAAAGCTTGATACACAAGGGTTATTTTGTTGTTGTTTTTGTTGAACCACCAGATTGAAGAAAAAAAAATCTTAACTCTAATCCTGAAGCCTTGATATTTCTACCCTGACATTCCATTAAAAGGAAGGTTGAGGGAGTAGCAAAAATAAAAATCCAAATCCACTTACCTGGGGCTTCCTCCAGCCCGTGGCAGGCAGGACGTGTCCTCGGCGCCACTCCGCAGGCTCCCGGTGGTCTCCGGTGGCATGCCTAATCTGGCCAGGCCGGCTGCCAGATCGGGCTTCTTCTGCTCTCCAATCTGCGTCTCACTGGTGCGCGCTGACGTCATCGGACGTCCTCCGGGCTGTACTGCGCAGGTGCAGTAGTTCTGAGCCTGTGCAGTACAGCCCGGAGGACGTCCGATGACGTCAGTGCGCACCAGTTAGACGCAGATTGGAGCGCAGAAGACGTGCCACCGGAGACCACCGGGAGCCTGCGGAGCAGCGCCGAGGGCATGTCCTGCCTGCCACGGGTTGGAGGAAGCCCCAGGTAAGTGGATTTGGATTTTTATTTTATTTTTTGCTACTCCCTGAACCTTTCCTTTTAAACTCTGCAGTGATGCTTATCCTAGGATGTTTAACTATGCAGAATTCTCCCCAAGCATTCTGGGAGATCAGGCATTATTTTCAGCAGAATTCAGAATTCTCCGAATCAAACGTTCTGCAGCAATGCACCTGACAGAACTGAAGATGTCGCACCTGTGATGAATTGCAAATTTAACGTGGTCTGAAACTCTGACATAACATTCAATAAAAATGTGTTTTCCTACTTTTTATTACTCATACTGTTCATCATATTTGCTTTTGTGCACAAGTAATATTGTGTGTCTACAAATTACAAGTTTCCAAAGTTTAGTTTATCTTGCCATGAAACCTGCCATTGTATTTTATTCTTTTTCTATTATAACTGCTTTTTATTATATATGAAAGTCTTCTAATGAGCTATTCTGAAGTTTGTGTGTGCCTGAAGCAGAGACAGCTTTTCAGGGAGTATTTGTTTACATTCCAGTGTTGATACATTTGTGTTTAACAAGTAAAAAATATACTGTTCTCTCCAGTTTGGATGCAGATTTGAAGCCGAATAGCAGGACAAAATGCTTTGTTTAACCATTTCAGTGATGTTCTGCTAGAATTTTTTTCTGCGATAGTTGCTTTAAAGCTGTAAGGAATCTTTAAAGGATACCACAACTGACATGTTGAGATAGACATGTGTATGTACAGTGCCTAGCACACAAATACCTATGCTGTGTTCCTTTTTTTCTTTTTGTGCCTGAAAGAGTTAAATATCAGGTATGTAAGTGGCTGACTCAGTCCTGACTCAGACAGGAAGTGACTACAGTGTGACCCTCCCTGATAAGAAATTCCACCTATAAAATACTTTCCTTGCAGAAAATGGCTTCTGAGAGCAAGAAAAAGATAAAAAGAGGAATTTCTTATCAGTGAGGGTCACACTGTAGTCACTTCCTGTCTGAGTCAGGACTGAGTCAGCCACTTACATACCTGATATTTAACTTTTTCAGAGAGAGAAAGAAGAAAAAGGAACACAGCATAGTTATTTGTGTGCTAGGCACTGTACATACACATGTCTATCTCATTATGTCACATTTCAGTTGTGGTATCCTTTAAGAGCCAAGTAGAAATGCTGACTTTCAGACCACTTTAAAACCACTTGAGGACCACAGTGGTAAACCCCCCTAAAGACCAGCCTGTTTTTTCCTAATTGGTCACTGCAGCTTTAAGGCCAAGCTGCAGGGCTGCACAACACAGCACACTAGTGATTTTTGATTTTCTCCCCACCAACAGAGCTCTCTGGTTTATTGTTTTACTAATTCTGTTTGGTTTTTTTTTGTTTTTTTTTAGAAATCCCCTCCCTCCTCAAAGCCGGCCAATCACGTGATTGGCTGTCATAGGCTTCTGCCTTCATGTGTCACACAGCTGTCCCCAGTACAGCGCTGCTGCTGATCGCAGTGCTGTACTATGTAAATAGACGACAATCACGCCGTCTAACAGTCTCCCGAGTGGCAAAAGCTCTGCCCCCCCCCGAGGGGGGAAGCGCGCACCCTGCGCACAATCTCCATTAGTAGCCGGCTCCAGGACCTGACGCCAATTGGCGTTAGGCGGTCCTGGGGCTGTCGCCGCGGCCACACCCATTGGTGGGGAGCGGTCATAGAGTAGTTAAGGGTGAGGAAAAATTGTACAATGGAAAAAACACCGACTAAGGGCCAGTGCACACCAAAAAGCGATAGCATAAAAGCAAACGCTTTGCGCTTTTTGAAGTGAATTTTTTAAGGCGATTCTAGGCATGTACCTAGTGATTTTCTAAGCATGCGTAGCGATATTAGGAGCGGTTTGGTGTAGTGTTTTTTATATATTGTTACAGTAGAGCTGTAACTGAAAAGCTTCTGTAACAAAAATCAATCGCTCTGATCTAGCACTTTTCAGAGCGATTTTCCACTGTCCTGTACTTAACCACTTAAGTACCGGCGGTCTCTGCTCCCTTAAAGGGATACTGTAGGGGGGTTGGGGGAAAATGAGCTGAACTTACCCGGGGCTTCTAATGGTCCCCCGCAGACATCCTGTGCCCGTGCAGCCACTCACCGATGCTTCGGCCCCGCCTCCAGTTCACTTCTGGAATTTTCTCGACTTTAAAGTCAGAAAACCACTGCGCCTGCGTTGCCATGTCCTCACTCCCGCTGATGTCACCAGGAGTGTACTGCGCAGACACATACCATACCGGGCCTGCGCTGTACGCTCTTGATGACATCAGCGGGATCGAGGACACGGCAACGCAGGCACAGTGGTTTTCAGACTTTAAAGTCTGATATTCCAGAAGTGAACCGGAGGCGGGGCCGGAGCATCGATGAGTGGCTGCGCCAACACAGGATGTCTGCGGGGGACCATTAGAAGCCCCGGGTAAGTTCAACTCATTTTCCCCTGACCCCCCTACAGTATCCCTTTAAGGAAAAGAGACTGCTGGTACAGAAATGGCGGAATCCTGATGGATAACGACGAATTGCTGCAATCAACGTCACCACCGCACTTCTGGAACCTGGGCCACCCGCCGTCTCTATGACTGCAGAGTTCCTGTGACCCGGTCAGGAGCCGCTTTCATTGGCTCCTGACCCTGTCTTTAATGTAAGCCAATGGGAGTTGCTTACATTGAAAGACAGGGCCAGGAGCCAATGAAATCGGCTCCTGACCCGCTCACAGGGTTCTGCCGTCACAGAAACAGGCAGAGCCAGTGAGCTGCGGCGAGAGATGACAGGGAATAAGCGGCAAGATCTGTGGGAGCGATGGAAACGGCAAATGCGTGCAGCGGCGGCTGATTGAAATCTACACACTGCCAGCCAGGTAACCACCAAAACAGGGCATAGATTTCAATGAGCTCGGTCCTAAAGTAGTTAACATTGAGGCTGAATTGCCGCAGAAATGCTGCAGGACCCACGTTTGTGTTTGGGGGAAAAAAAACACATCGCTCTGGTGTGCTCCATCGCATTGAAATACATTAGCCAAGTGCTTTTTGAAGTGCAAGCATTTTAAAGAGGAGCTGTCAGCCATACTATATATAAGTAGATAAATAGTTGCTCTACTTCTATAACATATGTATTGCACTGTCCACGTTTTGATTTTAGTGATTTATCTACAGTAAAAGAGAATCATTTTTAGCATTTTTCATTTTAAGTGTGACTATTATCAAGCCAATCCTGATGTGATTTCCTCCCTTAAGCAGCCCATACACTCAGCCGATTTTGTGGCCGACCGATCGATCGATCAATCGATTGCAAATCGGTTGGCCAATCGACCGATCGACGGCCGATTTCGATCGATTTCGATGGATTTCCATCGAACTTGCGGGGTGGAAAATTTAGGTCGATCTGATGAGATTGCTTATCAGTTTGCATTGGCCTTAATGGAAATCTGATGGCAAAAAAATGCCATCAGATCGAATTTCAATAGATTTCAAACTGAAATCTATTGGAATTCTATCCTGGTAAAAAATGTTCTAAAAACGCATCAGATAGATCATCAGATGCATTTCTTATCTATCTGCTGCCAATCTGACGAGTGTATGGGCACCTTTGCTCTCCTCTGCCCGAGTTGTCTGTCCTTTGCTATAGAAAGTGCATTGTCTCAGCCTGAGAAATTTTGGCCAATCAGAGAGGAACAGAAGTGTGGGAGAGGAAAACAGGAACGAAAGAGGCTTCAGCCAATCAGGCTGCATTAGTTAAGTCTGAGGGGAAGTAGAGAAGCAAAAAAGGACAACCCAGCATGCCCTGCAACCTCCTTTTTGCATACAAAATGTTGTGTGTTCCAAATAGTTAGGTAAACTGAGGAATGATTATTTATCAACAAGAAAAGTAATAGTTTTGGATTGCCTGGTTAGCATCCTTGCATTTCTTGTTTACCAATATAAAGAATTGATTTTTTTATTTTATGCCCAACAGTTACACTTTAAAAATCGCTCAGATGCGCTCTTGGTGTGCACCAGCCCTTATTTATAAATGAATATTGTGTAAAAAAAATATTTATTACGTTATTTTCACTACAATTTAAATGGACATCTATATGTAGGATTCATCCTCGAAGGGCTTGTTAGTGCTCTGCTTTTTGTTTCGTGATTTTGCCACATGGTGCAGTAGGCTAAGTAGTGGAAAATGGGTTCCATTTCTTTCTTGCTTGGTTACAGAGCAATGTCTCATGTACAGTAAATCACAGTAATTGAGAGTGCGCTTCAAGCTCTTCAGAGTGCTTTCAAGGCTAGAGTATGCAGCGTGAGAAATGCACATTGTATGCTGCTTTATAAACATGAATTCCTATTCCTCCTGAGAGGGAGGCACATTGTCTTCAACTTTTGTTCAAAGTGTGAAAGATGTTGCTAAGGAACTGATTGCTGGGTATGATGGAGAATTGCTTGCAAGGGTTTTTTTTTTCCATGGCAAATGTTTACGACAAGATAAATGAGCACAAGCAAAGCAGTCTATGAGCCGCACAGATCCTAGAAGCCACCAGAGTGAGGAGAGCGCTCGCTATGAATTCTCATTGATTAGTTGTAAACCCTATGGAAATCTGTGTAAATTTTGTTCTCGGATCATAGGGACTACATTAGGACCACCCCAGTCCATGTAAAGAACTGTTAAAGGTAACCCAAGGTGTTTCTTGTAAACACCTCATGGTTACACAGTAATGTTTGGTATGGAAACCCCGTTGCATGCAACCCAGGTAACATTGTTTCCAGAAGCGCTAATAATCTGGCCATATGCAATTCACTTATTTATTTTCTCCTAGGTGATATTTTCATAACTTGTAAATAAAATGCCTTTTAAAGGACACCAAGGTGAAAATAAACTAATGAAATAAACAATTGTATCTATCCTCCTCCTTCTCCTAAAAATTACTTTTAAGATATTCCACAGTTTTATTTAATATTTAAATCTACTTTTTACGTTTCTGTTTTATTGTTTTTGCTCAATGACACATTCATTGAAGTATGCCAGAGCTACAGTCTATGAACTATTAACCTTGTTAATCTCTTCTCTGCTCTCAGAAGCCATTTTCTGCTAGGAAAGTGTATTATAGTTGTAATTTCTTATCAGTGAGGGTCACACTGTAGTCTGATCCAGTCCTGACTCAGACAGGAATTGCCACTTACATACCTGATGTTTAACTCTCTCAGGCAGAGAAAGAAAAAAAGGAACACAGCATAGTTATTTGTGTGCTAGGCACTGTACATACCCATGTCTATCTCATCATGTCACCTTGGGTATCCTTTAATCCACCAGCAAACAAATACTCAAAATAATTTTGACAGTACTTTTTCAGCTACTTTGTGGTACTTTTTTCATTGCAAAGTGCTAAAAAGTTATTTTAAATCAAAGATGAAACATTTTCTCCTAGGAGAAAACTCAGGAGAAAAAGTTTAATTGCATATGGGTATGAGTGTGAGGCTCAGTCCTCCCCCTGTGACACAGCAACATGTTATGTCAGTGCATACATGCCTAGGGGGAATAAAGAGGTGCCCGCAGGGAGAGCCAGGAGGTTGGAGCATGCTGAAGAAAGGATCATGGTGCAGGACAGGTGGGATATAACATTCCACTGTGCTTATTTTGTATTGAAGGGAGGGCAAAGGACACCTTTTACCATAACATTGAAGGGAAGGCACAAAAAATACCTAAAGGCTACCCAATACCACTATCTGGGGAGTGAGAGGCCATCTAATGCCGCTATCTGGGGATGGCACAAAGGCCATCTAATAATCCAATACCTCTTTCTGCAGGAGACAGGCCATTTCACCTCACACTGGCCCTGACAGGCACCACTGCACATCACTGCTTTTTAAAGATGTAATGGCTGCATATAAGTGGGGACATAACGGCCAAACAAATTTAAAGGGAAAGATGAGGAAACACTAGCAATACAGGGGGCCCTGATTGCTGCACTTGTAACAAGGCAATGATTGCTGCACTTGTCAAATAGGAGTAATCTTTCCTGAAATTGTCATATGGGAGAAATGATTCCTGCGCTTGTGATAAGGAGGCAGTAATTATTGAATTATCAAAGTCACAACTTAAAAGAATGTATGTGAGCTCCAGATGTAATTGTTATACAGAAGGTATCAAAGAGCCAAAAGGTTTTGGCTGGTCTCCAGCGTAAGAAGGTTGAGAAAGGCTGTCCTAGACGTTTCCATTTCACAATTGTATAAATAGATGCCTGCGGAAGACCTGACACAGCAGAAATTATACAAACTAGTTAATTGAAAACGTGGCATGTTATGGCAGTGCCACCGTGAAAGTCGCTAGACTTTCAACCCTTTAAAGAGACTCTGTAACAATTTTGAGCCTTATTTCTTCTATCCTATAAGTTCCTATACCTGTTATAAAGTGCTCTGGCATACTGCAGCCTTTTCTAGTTGTACTGTCTCTGTAATAAATCTTATCTTCTTTCCTCTGTCTGCTCTGTCGGGCTCAGGTTGGAATGTGTGGAATGTACAGCACTGCTTGTGATGGGCAGAAGCTTTACACACCCTCTCCAAGCTCTCCTCTCAGCCTATCACACTCTGGTTAGCAGCCATGTCTTTTGTTTGTAAACACTGCCTAAAACTGGCAATTACAAGCCAGGATTGCAGCAGGGAGTGGCAGAACACAGCACAGAGGGGCCCAGGAGAAAATAATAGAATGGTATGCTTTTTATTGTAAGAATTTTAGAGTACAGATTCTCTTTAAAAGTTACTCGCCTGTGCTAAGTATTTTGACCTACTGGTGACTGAATGTTTTGAAAACATGCACATTCCATTAATCCACATTAGTCAGTAGGGATTGTATTTGAGGGCAAATAACTAAGATTTGATATAGAATTATGATGAAAAACTTTTCAGCTTGTAAATGGGCTAATCCTATCCAATCTTGGTTCAACAACCTAATTCTGCATCATCTTATTTGCATATCTCTATACAAATGAAAAGCGTGCTCTATCCCGCAACTTCTTACAGTGGAGTGTAGTAAACTGGAATAAACTATATAAAGAAGAATCAGAGGAGCAACATCCATGAATCCAAATCATACCTTTATTCCAAAAAGCAGAAAACAAACACAGAAATTGAGAAAACGAAATGTGGCACGTCGGCAGCTTTGGAGGAAAACATCTTTAGATGTCATAGATCTGAAAATTCTGTAACGTCTAAAGACATCGGCGGACAGGCAGAAGTAGTTTTGGCGAAAAACATTTTTAGAAATCTGCGGCACATAGAGACGGCAATTATGAAACGTCAGAAGATGTTGGCGGCAGTCTAAGGGTTGAGTTCTGCTTTCTTGACAATGGCAGCCAGAAATTTAAAGTTTATAATAAAAGCATAAATTCAATTCAATAAAAAGAAAAGAGAGAAGACATTAAATTGAATCTTCATTTGTTCCAAATTAGTGCACAGCATTGGAGGATGCCGGAGTAGAAGAGGTACTCGCTGTTGGATCACTAATGAGGTTAGGGCCCGTTTCCACTACACACGTTGCTATGCGGAAACTGCACTGCATTGCAACGCACAGAAACTGCAACCAATTCATGTCAACAGAGTAGTTTCCATTGCCGCAAATTGACTTACGCGATCCGGCACAATGCGACACGGGAAATTATGGATAGCATGCTACAGTTTTCCACAGCAAGAATCCGAGTCCCCATAGATGCCGACGGGAAGCCGCATGACGCCGCATCTGGTTGTACGGATGACACCCGGAAGTACCTGTGAGGGGATGCAAAGCGATGTGGCAATCACCTCAGGTCCAAAATGCCAATGTGTAACGATTGGTGTCAACAACACAGTTTTTTCTGATTATTGGTGATCTGCAGTATCACCAATAATACAGATGCTATACCTGATTATGTGGTGATCTGCAGAATCACCAATAATACTAGTATAGCTAAACACAGGACACCCAATGTGATAATGTGTTTGGTGCAACAGTATACAGAGAAGTTCTCTCCCGAGGAGCGGGAGATACAGACACTACTGCAGCCAAGGATTCCCTGAAGAGCAGGGAATCGGACTGCACTGCAGCCAGTGGACCCCTGAGGGGCAGGTTACCACTGACTGTGCTGAAGATGATCTCCTTATGTGGAGGAGATACAGACTGTACTGCAGCCGAGGATTCCCTGAGGAGCAGGGAACCTTGGATGATACTACAGCCAGTGGACACCTGAGGGGCAGGGACCACTGACTGGGCTGCAAGAGTGGTAACTGGTGGACTGAGAGATGTGATCGGGCTGCAGCCAAGGATTCCCTGAGGAGCAGGGAATCGGACTGTGCTGCAGCCAAGGATTCCCCGATGGACTGGGAATCAGACTGTACTGCCGCCAGTAAACTCCTGAGGGGTAGAGACCACTGTCTGAGCTGCAAGATGGTCTCCTGAGGAGCAGGTGACCCTCGCAGCTAATGAACACCTGAAGAGCAAGTGTCACGGACAGTACAGGAAGGCTGATCACCCAAGGAATGAGTGACAGCCAGAAAGGTCAGACAAGCCAGGTCGGCAACACACGGACAGATAAGGTACAGAGACGGAAGACTGATTCGGTATCCGGGTACAGGCAAATGTTGGCAACAGGTTATCAAATAGGCAAAGGTACCGAATCAGTAAGCAGGAGAGTGGTCAGGAAAGCCAGAGATCATAACAGTATATATGTCAATCCTAGTCTTAGGTGTGAGGTCCTTGGTCTCAACACCTGGGAACTAGTCTAACAGATAAACAGTAGCAATGTAGCAATCTCCTAGTCTTAGGTGTGAGGTCCTTTGTCTCAACACCTGGGAACTAGTCTAATAGAATGGTAAACAAGTCTCACAATACAATAATACTTTTAAGGCTATCCACGGAATCTCACTAAGTGTGAATTCCCAGCTCTGGCTGGTTCTAACACACTGTAAGATCTGACTGGGGTCTGAGCGCTCACACGTAAGCATTCGCAACAGCAGACAACTTGCAACTGCCCGGCAAGTCCTATATATACCCAGAGCGCTCCACAGCGCTGCCCCAGTCACTCAGCCAATCTGGAGCATAGCTGGGATCAGCTGATCGGCATGATCAGCTGACTCCCCTTCTGCTAGCATAAAGGTCCTGGCGCGCGAGTAGCTCTCAATCTGTGTGCACTAGAAGGACCAGGCGAACCAGCAGCATGTTGCTGCGTGGCAGAAGCCGCCGGCTGGAACGCGGAGATAACCGCCCTGCCGCTTGCCCACGCGGCGGTATCTCAACTATTCATTACACAATGGAAACAGGCCCTTAGTGTAGATAGAATAAAAACCATACTTCATGAACAATGGTGACAGAATAGGTGGCATTATTATGGCCAAACTCTGCCAATGGGAGAACATCAGCACAGTTGACATGAAAGGCAATAAAAAAAAACTCAAAGGCAAATACTGAAATATGAATCTGTAGGTTACATAGTTACATCTGGGTCAAAAAAAGACATACGTCCATTAGGTTCAACCAAGCAAGGTACAACCTTAGCCTCCATCCCCCACATATCCCTGTTGATCCAGAGGAAGGCGAAAAACCAATTTGCTCCAAAAGGGAAAAAAATTCCCTTCCAACTCCAAATTGCAATCGGATACAAAATCCCTGGATCAGTCCTGGGAAATGACTAGTAATTATAACCATGCATCTAATTCCCCCTTAAACGCAGATATAGAATTTGACATAGCTACTTCCTGGCATACATATGAAAACGGCGCCGGTAGACTTTGACGCAGGATACAGCTGTTATATGGCTGATCCTGCTTCTGCACAAGTCCAGGCTGTGTTAATTACTATTCCCCCTCCAGGCCACCATGAATAGTGAGGGAATGATATAATTCGGCTTCCAGCGATTGCTGGAGGCCAAATTATTGTTTTTAAAGCAACTTCGCCTCCGTCTTCTGACGGCGCCGACGTTACTCACTGAGCGCCGCTATAGTCTGACTTCCATTATAGTCTATGGCGGTGCTGGCTGCGCCCAAATCTAGCAGCGCTGAAAAGCACTACTCCGACTTCCTGTGGTAATACATTCCACATTTTAATCACTCTTACTTTAAAAAAAACCCTTTCCTAAATTAATGGCTAAAACTTTTCACCTCCGTACACAGATCATGTCCCTTAGACCTTTGCACAAGCCTAGGGACAAAAAGCTCACCTGCCAAGCTTTTATATTGATGTATTTATACATGTTAATTAGATCTCTAAGGTGTCTTTTCTCCAGACAAAATAAGTCCAGTTTATCTAACTGGTAAGTGAGACCTTCCATCCCTCAACTTTGCTGCTCATCTCTGCACCTCCTGCAATGTCCGTCCTGTAATGCAGTGCCCAGAACTGAATGCCATATTCCTGATGCGGCCTTACTAGAGAGTTAAACGGGCAGTATTATGCTAGCATCCTGAGTTTTTATTTCCCTTTTAATTTATCCCAAAATGTTATTTGCTTTAGCTGCAGCTGCTTGGCATTGAACACTATTATTTAACTAGTACTCCTTAATCATTCTCCAAGTTTGATGTCCCCATCTGCATCCATTTATTATGTATGCTGCTAGACCATTAGAATGATCAAAATGCATTAGTTAACATTTTTCAACATTTAATTTCATCTTCCATTTAGGTGCCCATATAGCCATCCTATCCAGAGCCTTATGCAATCATCCTAAAGTTGATAATTCTGCAAAACTTTACTTTCTACTTTATCAACTACGTCATTAATAAATACATTGAAGAGTACTGGACCCAGTACTGGCCCCTGTGGGAACCCATTGCTAACATTCACCCATTTTTAATATGATCTATTGACCACAACACTTTGCTTTCTGTCCTGAGACACTAATTACCCCACCTGTGCATGTTTGTGGTTTTCTGCAAAACGTACTGTTGGTGGACCTTGAGGACAGGGTTGGGGAGCTCTGATCTACAGCATTCCCAATATCCACTAGCATTCACCACCTCATAAAAGCTGAGCATGCTAGTCAAACAAGCCCTGTCCTTAGCAAATGTTGATGCTGAGAAATTACATTATCCTTAAGCCCATGGTCTAACAATCTCCCTGATAAAGACCTCAGTGGTGTCACCAGCAGAGGGAAGTCCCTCCATGGGAATAAAAAGTGCCATCTTGGAGAATTGATCTACAATAGCCACTTTTAGAATTAGGGGAGTTTAACTATGAAATCCAGGGGAATCATATGCCAAAGGAAGATTGAGCAGGGCAATAGTATTGAGCAGGTCACAGGTCTTGATTCTGTGATACTTAAACCTGAGACATATTGCATGGTAAAGGACAAAGTCCTTGCAGTCCAAACACATAGCAAATGAAGAGTATTGGATGAGTTGCAGCATTTTAGAAATGCCAAAGTGACCAGTTAATGGACAAGTCAAGGATCTTTAGTAGGGTATCTTAAGGAAAAAAACATGCTTATAAAATAAAAATTAACCTTTTGTAAATTAGGCTGGTGCGAGGAAGCAGTGAACAGGGGGTGAATTGCCTTCAACCTCCTGTGTCAAAGAGGCCTAATGGTTCCTTACTATGATACAATTTAATTCACTATATTTAATACAGAGCCATAATGATCCATCTTTCTTAAACAAAGAAGATCCCTTCTCATCTCATGTAGTCGATCCCTTCTCATGCATTCTGTCACCTCCGTTCTTATCAGAAAACATCCAGTAATTTGTGGTAGATTGTGGGGACAAGAACCTCCTTTTCTTGGTCAATGCTAAGGAGGTTGCCAGTACAGGGTAGACAGTATGGAGAGAGACAGGACATTTCCCCAGTATTCCAACTGATGAGAGGATTGTGTGCCTGCCACCAGGGCATAACCAGAATAACTGAAAGCACTGGAGAAGGAATTGCAGCTTAGCTGAGATATTCCTTGAGAAGTGCTGGTGAGAACATGAAAAGTACCCTGAGCACTTTTACCTGAACTTTGGATCGATCTGTCTGCAAGTAAGACCCATAGTGGTCAGGGCTGGATTTGTACTTTTTACCGCCCAAGGCCAACTATACCATCTGTATGGTTGTTATCTCTGTGTGCCCCAATGAGAATTCGCCTTACTTTCTATCATTGGTGTCACAGACAATAGCTATTTTAGTAATACGTGTATAGATTAGAAGTTATGTTTTGAAATTTTATGTTATGCTTGCCATCTCATTAATGATGGACCCATTGTGTCACCATGGGAGTTAGACTGATGTATACCTGCAGGATAGAGCTTACAGGTCTTGCAGGGACGGCACAAGTCAGGACAGAGAGTTCAAAGGTTAAAGCTGTTCTTGTAGATAGGGATGACTGCATAGAACAACTTTCCTGCCCCTCATTGAGCCGCCCCTAAACTTCTGGTGCCCTAGGCCATGGCCTATGTGGCCTTGCCAGAAATCCGGCCCTGATAGTGGTAACTAATGGGTCTCGGCAAAGGTGGAGAGAATAAAAAAAGGTACATGTATCGATGGTGGCCACTTCCTGAGTTTCTTTTCTTGGGCCTTGCAGCAATATAGAAAGGGAAACGTGAGCAGAGGAAGATGGTAACATGATCATGCTGAAAACATGTTTACGCCCCCCCCCCCCCCCCACCCCACACACACACACACACCTCCAAACAAGCTGAAAACAAGTGAGTTTTTCACAACAAAAGCAGAATTTCCCTTTTAAAAAGATTTGAACTAGTTTTGTCTTCTTTTTTGTGTTAGATTATTATCACTTATCATCAGGTCATCTACAAGTACAATTTAAACAAATTACTGTTTATAAAATAAAGCCCCACCTTTTGTTGAAGCAAGGTGGTCTGGACTGACCCCACCACCACCACCCACACACACACACCTGTCACCCCCAGGATAGCACGTGCTAAAAATGAAATCGGTTTATCACCTCCTTTTGTTAAATAATGCAGCAGCATTAAAGTTTTAGATGATAGATCTATGAAATGACATGGCTTAACATATAGAAAAAGCTGTTTAGGGGGATTAATGTATTCCTTATGGTAATCTGTCCTATAGTGGCAACCAGGAATTGGCTGTTAACATTTAAGACGTTTATCCGAATAACTCATAATGATATTGTAATGCTTGGATGATTCTCAAAAGCTTATAGCATTGAGCTTCTTACGTTCTAAGAACACTTGCTAATCTTGTATAGTGTATCCCATTAATACACTCGGTTCTGTGCAGCTGTCTGCAGATTGATACAAGATTATGTGTTTACTCAGATATGGGGAAACATCTGAGGGAGGGGGTATTCCATCAATCTAATATATATCAGTGCTGGGTATAATGCTGTAGATGCATGCTGCCATCATTGCCATAGGTTTCAAAAATTAAAGAGAATTGAAAGCCAAGAGATGGTTTGTGGCTTCAGGTACATGTAGACGTCCAATCTTAATGGCCAATTTCACCACGTAGTAACAGGGCCAACAGATTTTGAATACTTTGTACGTACGCTCTCATACTCTATGGAAGTGGTTACATTGGCCAATCAAGATTGGATATGTGTTCTGACCCTTAGGACGAGGGTCTCTTAGATGTAAGTTTAAAGGGAAATTACACTTTTGTTAAAGGGGTTCTGTGGATAGTAAAAAAAACAGACACTTGCCTGGGGCTTCTATCGGCCCCCTGTAGCTGTCTTGACCCGCGCCATCCTCCTTTCCCCGGTCAATTATTCGTCTAACAAGACGAATAGTGCGCACTCCCGCTCTTGTCTCCGGGAGCTAACTGCGCAGACGCAGTACGAGGTTTCCTCGTACTGCGCCTGCGCAGTAAGCTCCCGGAGACGTGAGCTGTAGCGAGCACGCACGGGGCCACGGCAGCGCAGCCGCAGTCTCACGAGAGGAATAATTAGACTAGGACCAGCGGCGGGGAATAGATGATCGTAGGAGGATGGCGTGGGACATGACAGGAACAGGGGGCTGATAGAAGCCCCAAGAAAGCATCTGTTTTTGTTTTGTTTTTTACTACACTCCACAGAACCCCTTTAAGGCAAACCTTGTTTTTTTTGCTTTATACATCGCAAAGATTAAATGCAAATTTTTCAACATCATTACCAGTACTTTTGTTTTTATGTGAATATGACACATAATAGCCTCGATGCAAATCACTTTTTCTCCTTAGTTTTCTCCAAGGTGATATTTTCACACCTTGTCAATAAAATGCCTTTTAAACCCCCTGCAAACAAAATGTACACAATCAATTTAAAAGTAGTTTTTCTACTAAATTTGGTACATTTTTCATTTGGAAATGCTGAAAGTTATTTTAAAGATAGTAAATCCCAGAGAGTACAGCCAATGAGTGCAGATACTGCCTGATACACAACAGCCAACCTTCGAAGCGGTGCAACATCCGGTCAGAAATGAGTATAAATAGTAATCCACTTAAAGAACAAGAGGACCAGGAGCAGCAGCACTTATTTCATGTAAAACTTGCAAAACTTTACTTCAAAATCTTCTTAAAGAGACTCTGTAACAAAATTTTGAGCCTTATTTCTTCTATAATATAAGTTCCTATACCTGTTCTAATGTGCTCTGTCTAACTGCAGCCTTTCCTAGTTGCACAGTGGCTGTATTATCTCTGTTATATGATCTAATCTTCTCTCCTCTGTCGGCTCTGTCGGGCTGAGGCAGTCAGGCAGGAATGTGCTGTGCTGCTTGTGATTGGATAGAAGCTACACACACCCTCTCCAGGCCCCCTGCACACTCTATATGACTCACACACTGAGCTACTCTCAGCCTATCACTTGCTATGTCTTTTGTTTGTAAACACTGCATAAAATGGCAATTACAAGCCAGGATTGCAGCAGGGAGTGGCAGAAACAGCACAGAGGGGCCCAGGAGAACATAATGAATAGTATGGTATGCTTTTTATTGTAAGAATTTTAGAGTACAGATTCTCTTTAAAATATGGTAGCAATAAAAGATAAGAAGATACTTATTATGTCCACAAATCAAACAAGCAGCATAGTGATTGAGGCCAGCGGGAGGTGCGGAGGATCACGGTCGGCGATCGTTTTGCCCCGCCATTGGGGCTTTATCAAGACCTTAGGACTTATCTTTTATTGCTGCCATGGTTTAAGAAGATTTTTAAGTAAAGTTTTGCAAGTTTTACATGAAATAAGTGCGGTTGCTCCTGGTCCTCTTGTTCTTTAAGGAAATAGTTATTTTAAAGAGCAGATGAAAAATTATCACCTAGGAGAAAAGTGAAATGCATATGGGCCAATGCATTTTACAATGCTTCTAACAGAATCTGATAGTCAGTACTGTTGGGTTGAAGTTTGCCTGCACCAGTCAATGGTATTGAAAATGTGTAAACAATGTCTTGCCCTGTGCAGCTAGCTACTCCTGCATTAAGGTGGGAATTTCTGGGCAATTTCATAGCAACTCTACTTCCAACAGAGTAGAAAGTGATATGATAGAGAGATGGCCGTGAGCTCCTGTGAAGTTCAAGGCTGGTCAGGCCTAAACAGCCCGTGCACAATCCTCCTGTGGTTCCCTACTCCACACTGATATACGATCCGTGGTAAAGAAGGAGGCACTCAAATGGCTTTTAAACTTAAACAATACAGTATTGCTGAGATTTGATAAATGCACGTGTAAAAGCCATTTGAGTGCCTCCTTCTTTACCAAAGTTACCATAGAAAGTGATATGAGGCCACTGTCGGTTTTAAATCACATTTGACTGCTTTGAAGTTGAACGCAGAGAAACATAAATACAATCACTACAACATTACACACTGTAAAGCTGGTATGACCAGGGGCGTAGCAATAGCCATAGCATCTGCTATGGGGCCCTGGAGCATGGGGGGCCCCGGTGGTACTTAATGTATTCACCATTAACCTTCTTGTGTTTCTCCATCCTCTGACTTTGTCTCATTGCCCATGAACTATGTGCAGTGTTGATTGCTTGGGAATGTAAATTGCTCAATTAACCCATATCCATAGGGTATGGGCAGGTGGCATTGCCTAACCACCCTGGCGTTCTATTAAAATCGCCAGGGTGGCGGCGCAGCAGTTTTTTAGTTTTTTATTTTTTTTTTTTAAATCATGTAGCTAGCTTAGCACTAGCTACATGATAGCCGCTGTGCAGCGGCATCCCCCCACCCTTTCCGATCGCCTCCAGCGATCAGAGCAAACAGGAATTCCCGTTCAGAACTGGATTTCCTGTTTGGCTTCCCCCGTCGCCATGGCGACGATCGGGATCCACGTCATGGCGTCGGAGGGAGTCGCGATCCACCTCATAGCGCAGCCTGGCGGTGATTGGCCAGGCTGCGCAAGGGGCCTGTAACGTGGCGGGTAGCGGCGCGGCAAGCGGCTGTGATCGATCACAACACGCAGCTAGCAAAGTGCTAGCTGCGTGTTTTAAAAAAAATTGTGAAAAGTGGCCCACAAGGGCCTGAGCAATCCACCGCGGCGGTAATGGACGAGCTGAGCTCGTCATTACCGCCAAGGTGGTTAAGTGCTTTCATCTGAGAGCCCTGTGAAAGTTTTGCTATGTACTTTCTAGTAGTTTATGGTCCACTGTATGCATCATATCAGACTCGTAGCCTAAGTGTCCTTAGGCTGCTTTCATGTTGTGCATCCTGCATTGTAATAGAACCACTGCGCAATAGTGATGAAAATTCGCATTGCGTGTTAGCAGAGATGCATACAGTGAAGCATACAGTAAACTGACGTCTGCTTCACTGCCACTTGCATTGCATTATGATGCAATCATGTTGTCCTTTGCTATGAAACTCAACAGATGCTGCGTGAAATGAGCCTTTAGGTGCGTACAAGCATCCAATTTTAATTGCCCAATGATTGCCCAATTTTACCACTTCCATGTAATATGTGAGCTCACCTACACAATCTGTTCATAGCATTTAAAATCTATTGACCCTTATTCTACATTGAAGTGGTAAAACTGGCCAATGATTGGACAATCAACATTGGATGTGTGTAGGCAACTTAAGACTTAATTTAGCACTCTGATGACAGGGCATCCTTTGTGTTGTAATGTATGCAAGTGTTTTGTGTCCAGCCAATGAAGAGCTGAGCTACAACTATCGTTCCCCATCACCTCACCACTATACAGCCCTATCTAGCTTATACGCCTAGTAATTGTGCTTCCATAGTCTCTGCAGGGCTACATTAGCCCCTTTACTTTTTCTATTTTCCCCTCAATTCCAGTTACACGTCTTTGTGTGAATATGTTCAGCAGTCACCTGCGACAATCAGCTTTAGTGTGATGTCATCTTATGGATGGCCTTTACTTTTGGACACGGCTATTCATGTGTGAACTTTTAATAAGCCAATCATTGGCAGTTGAGTAGCTGTGAAGCGCAAACCTCACATTCAATATAAACACTTTCTTACTGCACTTAATCTGTGTATTATAAAGGTTTTAACAACAACATGAAGCTCCCATCACAGCTGTTCATTAAAGCTAAGAAGGATTCGTGAAGTAGCTATTATCAGCTTTGGCAAGAGGGAGGAATGTGGCTGTTTGCCAAGGTGCCATAAGCTCATGAAAAAGCGACTTTAGAGTGGAGACATTATCTAATGTATTAAATAGGGATAATTTTTGTTGGTGGGTGGTCTCCAAAACACCAAATAACCTACCTGTGCCCACTGTGAGGCAGCTAGGCATATGCCCTTGAATGAAAAAACAACATTACAGGCTATGAAAAGCCCCCATTGTTGGCGTGTATAATTAGTGCTCAACACTCCAAACTACCATTTGTTGTTGTAGTGTCAGGTCTTGCTGCTGCTGGCACCTGTTGTGTGTCTTCCTGTTATGTGTAAATATAGGATGGTGGGAACTTCAAGTGTACATTTTTATTTGGGGGGGAGGGGGGGGTTTGACATAACAGAAAAGCCATTGTCCCTATGAACCAGACTCCGCCCTAAGGATGTCTGTAGTGATATAGCACCAAAACAAATTACAAATAGTCCTTTGGGGGGCTAAATGTATGGACCCCCCGGGCAAAGGCCATGTCTGAGGGTGTGCTGTCTTTGTTCCTCTGCTCCCCCCTCATAGGCCAGTTGCACAGTTGCAGCGCTCCCGGGCAGTGAGAGTGCTTTGTGGGGGTGGCTGCACTGCTCCCCATTTTTTGAGGGCTTGAGGAGGTGCCCCTGATGAGATGCAAAGTATTTTGCGTGGGATAACTCTTGCAGGATACAGCAGTGCGGTATTTTTAGATCCTGCATATTCTGGCAAGTAGATGCAATTTGCAAATGCTATTGCATTTTATTTAGTAAGTAGACATGAGGCAGCCTTTTTATATAAGTCAGGTGATACGTGGTCTGAGCACCCATCCCCGCTTTTTTTCTTTGTTTGCAAATTCCATAGTTGCATTGGGTGAACAAAAACATTCCACCACTATCGCGAAAAAAATCATAAAATTTAAAATACATGTAAACGCATACAAATAAAAAGTATGTTTATTCCACAGTAACATGAGCCATACATTACTTTTTTTGTATGTTGCTGTGACTTACAGTAGGTAGTAGAGATCTGACAGAACCGACAGGTTTTGGACTAGCCCATCTCCTCATGGGGGATGGGGAAAACATACTTCTTATTTTTATATATTTTTATATGCTTACACATATTTAAATTTTAAAATTGTTCACGATAGTGGTCCTTTAAGTCTAACCAGAATAAAATAAATATGTAAGCATTGGATTCTCTCCCTCACAGTTTGATTATTTGCCAGTTTTTTATTGGATTGGAATCCATTTCCTTACAGGCAATCACCTCTACGGACTGGAGCATCAATTAGAGTTTTATATAACCATACTGCCCATGAATATAATAAACATCCAAAGCCATTTTGAATTATATTACATACTTATATCAGCACTTTATGTCCGGTAATATAGACTGTGCAGTGCCTGCACTGCAGTGGTGATCCTGCAGATGGACTTCAGCCCAGCCTACTCTCCAGAGGGTGATCAGTAAGACTCTGGTCAATATGGTCTAATCCTGCAACTGCCGGAGTGAGTGCTTACATCAGCATGACTACAAGAAGGAAAATACTTTTCAAGCACAAAAGCTGAGCTTCTGCAGAGTTTCAGCCCTCTAGTGCTTCATTCACCATATTGCTACCATGAAAATGTTCAATATTCCTCTCTCTCGGAATTCCTAGACTGCAGAATGCAAAACCCTCTAATTATCTATCCAAAATATTATCAATGAACTAACTTATTTTATTATAGCTAATAAACGGCCATGTTTTAAAGCAAACTTTTCTGGTTGTGTTACATTGAGGTCAGTTTTACATTTACTTTTTTGCGTTGTGATGGGGATGCGATACCCCTACCGCAACCCACCACAACACAAAAAATTTTAAATATACAAGAGTTATATAGCCATGGCCCCCGCTCAGTGACGTACCTCTTGCTGGGCAGGAAGTATGTCACTGGGATTCCCGATGGTCTGCGCATGCGTGCTGTGATACACTGTGACTCCATCATTTGTACTACGCTTGTCGCCCATAGAACATTACCCCAAGCACCATGTGTTAAGTGTGGTGCTTGCATCAGCTATGATACTGCAGTAAATGTGAATGTCTCCATAGACTTTCATTGGTTTTGCAGCTCCTTGAGTAACCCAATGAAGGTATACTCTGCATGTGTAAAAGAGGCCTAAAGCCCAACTCAGGACATTTAAGTAAATATGTAAATACAGGTAGTCCCCAGTTAATGAACAAGATAGGGACTGTAGGTTTGTTCTTAACCTGAATCTGTTCTGAAGTCGGAACACTGTGCCATCTCTGTCCCCTGTACCTCCTCTGTGTCCCCCTGTGCCTCCAGTGTCCTTCTCTGTGTCACAGCTGCCCTCTGTACCTGCTTATACAAGTTTAAAAGCCATTTTTTCTTTGAATTTTTTTAAAATCAATTTTCTCAAAAACTACAAGTCCAATTTTTTTGACTTGTTCCCATGGAAACACAGAATCCATGCCATTCATATCGGCGGCTGGTTCGTAAGTTGGGCGTTCGTAAGTCAGGGATTACCTATATATCCAGTAAGATAATAGTGTCTCAGCAAAGATTTAGCTAAACCCCTGACCCATCCTCCCCCTCCCACCAAAAAACACAAAAGTCTGTGCTACAGGAAATTACTGGATACTACAAATGTGATGTTACTGAGGAGTTTATAGAGAGATAAAGACATATCTTTCCTCTAATTGCCTACCCCATAAGAGAAAAGGACCGGACAGAGAGGTACAGTTAGGTCCATAAACATTTGGACAACCTTCTAATTTTTGCTATGTGAAGTGTATATGCTACTACTTGGTACAATCATCCAACAACATGGCCTGACATACCACTGCTATGCCGAAAGCCGATGACATACAGAAAAACTTGTCCTTCAAACCTGGTGGAACATACCCTACTCCAAAAATAAATGATTGCTTAGTTGACCTACAGGAATGGATGATTGAAAACGGGTTGAAACTGAATGCTGACAAAAACTGAGGTCCTTGTTGTCCAAGGCCAGCGCCTGGCTTCAAAACAGCTGTACTCTAAAGCGTGCTAATCGATGGGGAATTGAACTTCAGAAACCAATTCTCGACTGTAGTCAAATATTCCTACTTTCAGTTGAGGAACATTGCAAAAATTAAACATCTCATTCCTCCAG
This sequence comes from Hyperolius riggenbachi, assembly GCF_040937935.1. NCBI lineage: Eukaryota > Metazoa > Chordata > Amphibia > Anura > Hyperoliidae > Hyperolius > Hyperolius riggenbachi. The sequence continues at coordinate 548,203,364 of NC_090646.1, forward strand.
AGGATCTTCCAACCTTAGTTCACGCCTTCATAAAATCACAGATGGACTACAGCAAGGCCCTCTATATAGACCTTTGAAACAAAGACCTGTACCGCCTTGCGAAAGGTACAGAACGCTGCTGCCAGATTACTAACAAACCAGCCTCGCTACTGTCACATTACACCGATTCTTTGTTCACTGCACTGGCTACCTGTAAAATGGAGAATACTCTTCAAAATTGGACTGTTGACATTCAATTCTACACAATTTGGGCCCTGGATACATAAAGGACTTGCTGAAACTGCACCACACCTCCCACAACCTCAGATCAGCAGGATCCAAAAACTTAGTTACTCCCAGAGTGCACCTCAAAACCTTTAGAGCCAGAGCTTTCTGTTATGCTTCCCCTAATTGGAACTCCCCACTGCACCCAGTAAAGAAAGCCCCTTCCCTGGAATTATCCAAATCCAGACTGAAAAGCCACCTAGTTTAGCCTGGCATTTGCAGACTTGTAGAATTCTTCCTCTGTACCACTATTTACCATTCAACCAATTACTGAGCCATGTTTATGCACTTTGATTCCTACAGAAGAAAAGCACTTTACAAATGTTTTTTGTTGATGTTGTCAACAATAATAATACAAATGCAGTTTTGACTGTTCCTACATGGTAAAGTCCCATATGTAAGAGTACTTTTTTGTATTTTTTCTCAGACTTACCAGCATCTGCATTTACCTTTAATGTTTCTATCTCATCAGTACGTAAAGCTTGGTGGTTTCCTGCATTGTTATGATGACTGGGGATCAGCTTCTTTTAAAGGGGAACTGAAGAGAGAGGTATATGGAGGCTGCCATGTTTATTTCCTTTTAAGCAATACCAGTTGCCTGGCAGCCCTGCTGATCCTCTGCCTCTAATACTATTAGCCCATAGCCCCTGAACAAGCATGCAGCAGGTCAGGGGTTTCAGACTTTAAAGTCAGATCTGACAATACTAGCTGCATGCTTGTTTCTGGTGTTATTCAGATACTACAGCAGAGAAATAGACCAGCAGGGCTGCCAGGCAACTGGTATTGATTAAAAGGAAATAAATATGGCAGCCTCCGTATACCTCTTACTTCAGTTCCCCTTTAAAGGTCAATATGACATGTTTTCTAATCAGTCCAGATTGCCTAACATAAGAAGGTATAAACAGGTCTTGATGACCAACTTTATCAGTTCTATCTGGTTGTTGAATTCTCAGTTGCTTTATAGATCTACAGTATGCAGTACATGCTACAGAGCTTGCTTCATCTACATAGAATTTCTTGTGTAAGGTCCTTGCTACAAACTCATCTGACAGCTGCTGTGTCTGTTTCCAGCATCAGTCATTGGATAAAGGGATCCTTCTCACCCTAAACAATTAGCATTTGGGCAACTCCTGCAACAATGATCTGAGATGGCAACTGTCAGCAGACAAGAAACTATGCTGCTGCTCAGTAGCTTTCCAAAATAGATAAGCTGACACCCTCCTATCCTGTACAGTGAACTTAGCATAGAGGCAATGGAGATTCCCACTAGCAAACTCCTTCAAAAATGTGAGGATGGGAGGTGCTTGACTGAGCTCTACTATAAACAACTGCACAGTTGGTTCATCATGTACAACAGAGAAACACATTGTTGAAATATCTGGGGATCCCCAAGTGACATCACTGACCATAAAAAGGTATTTAAAAAATGATATTGCAATCTAATGGTCCCCAGGGAGTGCTAAAGTAAAATAAAAAAAAAGTTTGAGGCTGGCTTCACACTACAGATTGGCGGCAGCAGTGCGGTGCACAGGGCGTTGCTAGCCCCGAAGATCAGTGGCACGTGCCCCGGATGTCCCCAAGGCAGAGTCAGGCAGCGAGCTGCAGTACTCATCTCTGGCCGCTTGGTCTTCAAATTCTGCAGACATCTCTTCTGGGCTTCTTCCCTTAGTATCTGAGAAAGTTAAGAAGCTAGAGCTTCTAGCGTCTGATTCTCAGATGCTAGGGAGAGAATCGCCAGCTACAGAGGATCTCTCCAGACTTGGAGAGTGGATGGAGGAGATGAGTACCGTAGTTCCTCCCAGTGTGCTACTCTGCAAGGGAAGGGGGAAGTTTGGGGGAGGAACAGTGAGGAGGACACAGAGAACGATGCATGCTCCCCATGGAGGTCCAAAACTTCCAGCATGTCACCACAACACCCAGCATGCCCCATAGAGGCACCACAGCACCCAGCATGGCACCACACAGCAACCCACATGCTCCAGCATGCATTTTTTTTGTATTAATGGAGAGGAGGGCTTCAGCCAACATTTTGCTGGGCAAGCCTACTTAGACGTCTGTTAATTTTTTGTAAATTTGGCTCCACCCATGACCACACCCACATTCTGGTGTGTGTGTCCACACCCTTTTTTTTTTTGCTGGAGTGCCCAAAAGTGCCCCGGATCTCTTATGATCCTAGGAACGCCCCTGGAGTGCAGCTTAGGGGCCACACCGCCAAATACAGACCTTCAGGGCTTACCGCATTAGTACACAGTAATCCCTGTCTGGCATCCATCCAACAGAAAGTGAAGCTCACTTCCAGTTGAGCAAACGATGACGTGCACGGAAGCGTATTGCTAAAATACGCTTCCGTGCATGCCCAATGCTAAAAACTGCGTTGGGTTTTTTAATGCACGCGCATTTCCACAGACCTACATGACTTCCAGACTGATGCAGATCACCACAGGTCACCACAGGAGCCGCACGGTAATGTAGGTATGCGCTCGCATTAAATAGGGAACCTCCGGCGTGCCGCAGCGCAGCCCATTGCAGGTAGTATGAACTACCCCATAGAGTTTTATTGCCCAGGAGTGTGGTGAGGTAAATTTACCACAACGCCCCAGTGTGAAAGGGCACTCAGAAGTGGCAGAGTGCATCAGCTGGAGTACTGCACCCTCCAACTGATGCCAAACTGATGTTGTGCCCTACCACGATGAAACATCAAATGTTCATGTCACAGCATTATACTTAGCAATCAAAGTCCTTGACATTTCCCATGTATTAAAGCAATCCTGGGGTGAAAAAAAAATGATTGCATCATACTGTCACAGTTGCAGTTTTAAAACCATACTGTATTTTAAGCTATAAAACAAAGATGAAATAATGACCCATCGAACTTTCCTGCAGTAAAACCTTATCTCAAGCTGTCTCTCACTGTTTTTTTGGCTGCTTATTTGTTTTAGAAAACAGGACTGTATAGCTCAGGGAAGCTCTTTAGCATAGATAACAACTGAAGTTTTTTTAACTCTTCCTGTACAGGAAAACATGACTCTTTTCTTAGCTACTAATGTTCTATTTCTTACAATTCATTATATCATAAGTTTCTTTTCAGGTTTGTTCGAAGCAATCAGCATGTAAACAGCTCAGGAGAGGTCATGAATGTGTCACCATACATAGGTGGGAGCCAGTGAATTACATCAATTCCTTTACAACAGTATAATCATTCACCTGCAGACGTGGCTGTTCCTTTTCCTCCCACGTGCCATGGTTTCTCTCCATGTTCCAGCTCCCAGGAAGTCTCATTAACAAAAACAACATTTTAACATTGTGTCCTTTCTGTTTTGATGTTAGTCTGCGCCCACAATAAAAGTACAAATTACCGAATCATAGTTATTGACTTCGTTAGAAAGAAAAGGGGGTCACAATGTGAAATTCCGACAAAGAAGGAGAAATTTTTGCTGCCATAGCAACGTTAGCTGTTGAACTATTCTCTTATATTTTGCTTTTATAACCATATGTCCTCACAGGAGCAGAACACATCAGTCAGCGTTAGGCACAGTCATAGACTGTGAGTGGTCTCATGCAAAATTCTTGCATCTCAACAGGGGTAGTGTGTGTAGGCCTCCAATGCACCCAAGTAATGCTGTCTATGTTGAACCCCCCCCCAGCAGGTAAGTACCCTACCTTGTGAACTGCAACCGGTTGCAAGAGTATGCAAAATGCCTGACCTGGGAGAAACATCACCAAATGATTGGGGGAAGGTGCAGGGAGCCCCCCCAGGCACTGTCACTGCCGGGAGAGCCACCTAAATCCTTCCCACAAGCACACACATCAATGCAGCAAACTTTACTTCCAACATCTGCACAATGTAATGCAGCAAACGTTACCTCCTACGAAATATGAAAAGCCACAAACGTTATCTACAACATGAAAAGCAGCAAATATTACTTCCAACATATGAAATGCAGCATTCTATTAACCCATACATATCTCAATAGAAAGATGGGTCGGCACCACTCAATAGTAAATAAGCTCTTTTATTGCATAAAATTGAAAGAGAGCAGTGACAGACTGCTTTTTCGGGCTGTCTAGTCCTTTATCGAGCTGCACAAAGAGCTTACTTACTACGGAGTGGTGTCAACCCAACTTTCTATTGAGGACTGTGTATACCCCTTGAGAAACAGGGGTAGAGGTCATGGCAGACCTACTGTTTTCTTTTACAAGGGTGCTCCTTTACACTTTGATTGCAGTACCTCAGACATATGAAATGCAGCAAATGTTAACTTCGACATATGAAAATCAACAAATGTTACCTCTGACACGTGAAATTCAGCAAACGTTACCTCCGACATATGTGGTGCAGCAATTGTTACCTCCAACATATGAAAATCAGCAAGTGTTACCTCTGACACATGAAATGCAGCAAACGTTACCCCCAACATATGAAAAACAGTTTACATTACCCCAACCATATGAAAAGCAGCATACATACAGGAGCAGTCCTGAATCTATGTAGTCTTGTCTGGTTTCGGCAGTGGGCTGTGCTGGCTGCTACCTCAAAAACCTCATGGATCAACCCTTCCCCCCCTCCCCCCTTCTCCACACACACACCAAGATTGGCATAACAGGCAACAAAGAGCAGTAAATTGCTCAGGCAGTTTAAGGGATCGGGGGGCACAGCTTTTTTGGCGTGTTGACAGGCAGACATAACTCAGACTCAAGCCACAGCAAGGGATGACTTTCTATTCTGTGGCCAGCCTTCCCTCTGCTGTGCCAAGATGGGGGTGCTGTGGCACCATGACAACAAAGGACGATTCAGGGCACACAGGTGGGCATTTGTGATGGACAGAATTGGTTAAAGCGGATCCGAGATGAAAAACTAACTATAACAAGTAACTTGTCTATATATCTTATCTAAAGTTTAGATAGTTTACACAGCAAATCTTACTGCAAACATCTTTAATAGAATATGATTGATTATTCCTGTGATACAATGACAGCAGCCATGTTTGTAAACATTACACAGAGGCAGGCTTATCTGCATCTTAAGCAAACAAACCTAATCCCCCCTCCTTCTCCCTCCTCCCCTCTGCCTCTAAAATCTATGACTAGTAATACCTCCATCTCCTCCTACCCAGACTGAGCTGCCATGAGTCCTTGTTACTGTCTGAAAGTATATATAATAAAACTCATGCGCCTGTGCATACAAATCAATGCACTATTTATTATAACACATATCAAATGAAGAAGGTAGGCGGAACCTACCGAAACGCGTTGGCTATTGGCTAAGAGTGTGGTGACGTCACCCCCGGACTCCGTGTGCTGTAAGATCTTCTAACCCGGAAGTCCGTGAGAAGCCTGTAACGTGGGAATCCTGCAGTGAGTTGCCGGCCGGGACTCAAGCGATTCCGTTACCTGAAAACATCTAAAGGACTGTGGACCCTTTCTGCCCCTCCTCTCTTTGAAGAGACTGGTCAAGCACTAAGCGTAAGGCTAACTGCAAACCGTGAGTGAGCTATTGCAATAGCGGAAGACCATATACAACTATAACTATGCTTATACGCATATATGCATTGAATCAATATTGTGGAGACTTGCGATTACTATTCAACTTTTAATTGTGCTGTGGAGCGAATATAGAGACTTACATGAGCGAATGGAATAAGAATATCGTTTTTAAAAAATTTTTTTACCTATTTTATATGGATCTTTTACTGGTTCTTATATACATGCATGTATATGTTAGCGGCTGGTAGAGTAGTCCAGGTAGCTATTCCTGAGATTTTTTGACGTCTAGGTCTAGACCTGGGAAACCAAACTAGCTATATACACTGGATGTGCAAAGTATAATTTTATATGTGTTATAATAAATAGTGCATTGATTTGTATGCACAGGCGCATGAGTTTTATTATATATATTTTTGGTATATAGTGGTGGACTCTATATTAACTTACTGCTGCCAAGTTTAAGAAGTATAAGCGCTACAACCATTACTACAATCTTACTGTCTGAAAGTGCCTTGGCTCTCTGAAAACCTGTGGACGTGGCTTCTTTAGTTTATAGGGAATTAGAGCATTAAAACAAAAACAAAAACAAAAAAGTATTTGGCTTGAGGAATGCCCTATAAACAATAGGAAAGGAACACAATTATGCAATGAGTAAAAGTTCATCTCGGATCCCCTTTAATCAGGGCTATAGATCTGGGGCACAGGCTGCAGATCTTTACCCCTAACAACATGCCTGCAGAGTGCTGAAAATTATTTTAAACAGATAATAAAAAATTATCTTTTAGTAGAAAAAATGGAAAAAAAAATGTGTGCAAGCTACAAAGGCAAAGTGTGATAAACCGCAATCAGTCTGATACTGTACTAGCAGGGTAGTGCTTACATATAGAACTGGATATTATATTATTATACAAGATGGTAGCAACTTCCTGTATTATTTGAATGAGAGTGAGGAGGGATTGTGATTTTCAAACAGAAGGCAGTACCTTGGGCTGAAGACAGGTAAGATAACTATAGTCAATAAGGAGTTGGGATGCAGGTTTTTAATGGTACACTATGCATGCCAAATTGTTGTTCCACTTTAAGCAAATAAAGCAGTAAAGGAATGCATGATGGATTACACACCCAATACCCATTTGTTTGTTGTAGGCTTGAATTTATATTTTTAGTTCTGTATTTAAAACCTACTAACTTATGTATGCTGTTTTTATTACTCATACTAGATAAACCTACATACAGCTAATTATTTGCAATGCAGACATTTCCTACATCATCTCCAGTTTCCTTCATGGTATATCCGATTTGTACATTCATCACGTGCCAGATTGTTAATGGTTACTTGGCATTTACTATAACAGAGGGAAGCACCCCTGGCATACACATCCTGGGAAACAGTGCTTACACAGCCAGTGAATGGTTTGCTAAGCAGGAAGAAGCAGGCCTTTGTTGCCAGTAAACATTAGTAGACTGGCATCCAACATCTCATCTGTGTCCAGAGGTCTAGCTGTACTGCAAAAGACAGGGGCTCATAACACACAGAAGTACACAGCACTTTAACAAGTAAGAATGTTTGCCAACTTTACCTGTAAAACCGAGCACAAGTCCACTTAGGGTTATTATTGTTATGTAGTTATTTATTTATATCATGCCAACATCTTCCATAGCGCTGTACATAGTACAATGCAAATAGTGGGGAGCATAGATACATGAGATGTTCAAGACCAGTGATGAGTGAAAACGCAGATATTCTTTTCACATTCATTTTCATGAACATAATGTTAAATCGACTTTCAATCGAAAATAATTTTGTAATAAGTTTGTGATTTTTTGTGAATTTTGGCGCTAAAAAAAACAACTTTTCCCATTTTCACTATAGAAATATTTTTCTCAAAATCGAAAAATGCCATTTTTGATGCGAAAATGACTGGTGAAAATTTGTGAGCTGAGCACCACAGTTCAAAACTCTGTACATTCAGTGCATGCAGCAATACAAATACATACAGTACATGGTTGATGTGTAGTTTGAGACACCACCAATACTGGTGCATATGATAAATTACATCAGAATAGGAGGAACACTAGGAGGAGGTCCCTGCCCTTGCAAGCTTACAATATAGAGGGTATTGGGTTGGGGGCATTAGGGAAGGAGACACATGAGTTAGTGGATGAGCCAGTAGACCTCCAATGCTACCTATAGCAAATCATAGGCTTGCTTGAGGGAACGTTTGAAGGTTTTCAGACTCGGAGCTTTATGGACTGACTGTGGGAGAGACTTCCAAAGGAGAGGTGATTCTTGTGAGAAGTCCTGGATACGGGAGTGAGAGGAAGTGACTAAGCTAGGGGACAAGAGGGTCTCCTGGGAGGAGCAAAGCTTCCGTGTGGGATGGTATCATGAAATGTAATGAGGTGACAACTTATGTAGAGATTTGTATGATAGGGTGAGGAGTTTAAACTGGATCCTTTGGATGATTGCCAATGGAGAGACTGGCGGAGAGGGGCTGCATCAGAAGAGCAGGAGTTTACACCCTGTCCATACCAGTGCTGTGCATTACATTTAAAGGGAAGGTCCAAGCTAAATAAAAAAATGAGTTTCACTTACCTGGGGCTTTTACCAGCCCCATGCAGCCATCCTGTGCCCTCGTAGTCACTCACTGCTGCTCCAGTCCCCCGCTGGCAGCTTGCCGACCTCGGAGGTCGGCGGGACGCATTGCGTACGTTTTTACGCATTCCCGCTAGTGTAAAAACATTAACACATACATTTTTACGCGTTACTGGTTCAATGCGTACATTTTTACGCATTGAACCAGTAATGCGTAAAAATGTATGTGTTAATGTTCCTGCACTAGTGGGAATGCGTAAAAACGTACGCAATGCGGCCCGCCGACCTCCGAGGTCAGAAAGCTGCCAGCGGGGGACTGGAGCAGCAGTGAGTGACTATGAGGGCACAGGATGGCTGCATGGGGCTGGTAGAAGCCCCAGGTAAGTGAAACTCATTTTGTTATTTTGCTTGGACCTTCCCTTTAAAAGCACAGCAAATAGTACAGAACAAACCCATACGGGCCCATTGTTTTAAAGAGAATCTGTACTCTAATATTCTTACACTAAAAAGCATACCATTCTATTCCTTATTTTCTCCTGTGCCCCTCTGTGCTGTTTCTGCCACTCTCTGCTGCAATCCTGGTTTGTAATTAACAGTTTTAGGCAGTGTTTACAAACAAACTAACCAGCTTGTGATAGGCTCACAAAAACGGTGTGTGAGTCATACAAAGTGGGCAGGGGGCCTGCAGAGGGTGTGTATCGCTTCTATCCAATCACCAGCAGCCCTGCACATTCCACACATTCAAGCCTTAGCCCGACAGACACGACATAGGAAAGGAGATAAGATTTATTACAGAGACAGTGCAATAAGGAAAGGCTGCAGTAAGCCAGATTACATTACATACATTAGAACAGGCATAGGAACTTATAGGATAGAAGAACTAAGGCTGAAAAATTTCTTACAGCGTCTGTTTAAATAGGGCCATCGTCACTTTCACAGCCCAAAATGCACTGCTTCTGATATTTTTAGCAAATAGCAAGTGCTTTGCCATTCAATAAAATTAATGGTATCTAGGCTGCAACGGCCATGCTGTGTGTTGCAATAAAATGCAGCACAAGGCACAGGCACAGTAGCGTCCCTACCATAGGGCGGCAGGGGGCGCCCCGCACCGGGTGTCGGGCGCCCCAGGGGGTGTCATCAAGGCCTCCCACAGAGGCCTGTGCAGGACAGGAGGGGGAAGCAGCACGGAAAAGAGGGGTGGCGGGGAAAGCGGCGGGGAGGGGGGCCGGACTCCCCACCTCCCTCACCTGGGTCCCCTCCTTCTGGCGCTTCCCCCTCCTAATTAGTAGCAGCGGGCAAGAGGACTTACTCACCTCCTTCCTGCGTTCCAGGCGATGGTAAATAGCGTCATCGTCCCGTGACGCTGGTCTCCGCCTTCTCCACCGCTCACTGTGCTTCCTGATTGGTGGAAGCACAGTGAGCAACAGAGAAGTCGGAGACCAGCGTCGCGTGAGGATGACGCTATGCGCCGCCGGTATCGCTAGGAGCAGGTGAGTGAGTCTTCTTCGCCGCTCCTGCCCGCTGCTGCTAATTAGGAGGGGGAAGCGCCAGAAGGAGGGGACCCAGGTGAGGGAGGTGGGGGGTCCGGCCCCCCTCCCCGCCACCCCTCCTTCCAGGCTTTCCTCACACTGGGGGCAATTATACTAGCTATTCTGGGGGCAATTATACTAGCTATTCTGGGGGCAATTATACTAGCTATTCTGGGGGCAACTGTACTGGCTATACTGGGGGCAACTAAACTAGCTATACTGGGGGCAGCTATACTGGGGGGCAGCTATACTAGCTATACCGGGGGCCAGCTATACTAGCTATACTGGGGGCAGCTATACTGGGGGCAGCTATACTGGGGGCAGCTATACTAGCTATACTGGGGGCAGCTATACTGGGGGCAACTATACTAGCTATACTGGGGGGCAGCTATACTAGCTATACTGGGGGCAGCTATACTAGCTATACTGGGGGCAGCTATACTAGCTATACTGGGGACAACTATACAGGGGGCAAATATACTAGCTATACAGGGGGCAAATATACTAGCTATACAGGGGGCAACTATACTAGCTATACTGGGGGCAACTATACTAGCTATACTGGGGGGCAACTATACTAGCTATACTGGGGGGCAACTATACTCGCTATACTGGGGGCAGCTATACTAGCTATACTGGGGGCAGCTATACTAGCTATGCTGGGGGCAGCTATACTAGCTATACTGGGGGCAGCTATACTAGCTATACTGGGGGCAGCTATACAGGGGGCAAATATACTAGCTATACAGGGGGCAAATATACTAGCTATACAGGGGGCAAATATACTAGCTATACTGGGGGCAAATATACTAGCTATACTGGGGGCAAATATACTAGCTATACTGGGGGGCAACTATACTAGCTATACTGGGGGCAGCTATACTAGCTATACTGTGGGAGCTATACTGGGGGCAGCTATACTAGCTATACTGGGGGCAACTAAACTAGCTATACTGGGGGCAGCTATACTAGCTATACTGGGGGCAGCTATACTAGCTATACTGGGGGCAGCTATACTGGGGGCAGCTATACTAGCTATACTGAGGGCAAATATACTAGCTACACTGGGGGCAAAGATACTAGCTATACAGGGGGCAAATATACTAGCTATACAGGGGGCAAATATACTAGCTATACAGGGGGCAACTAAACTAGCTATACTGGGGGCAACTAAACTAGCTATACTGGGGGGCAGCTATACTAGCTATACTGGGGGGCAGCTATACTAGCTATACTGGGGGCAAATATACTAGCTATACTGGGGGCAGCTATACAAGCTATACTGGGGGCAGCTATACTAGCTATACTGGGGGCAGCTATACTAGCTATACTGGGGGCAGCTATACTGGGGGCAACTAAACTAGCTATACTGGGGGCAGCTATACTAGCTATACTGGGGGCAGCTATACTAGCTATACTGGGGGCAGCTATACTAGCTATACTGGGGGCAGCTATACTAGCTATACTGGGGCAAATATACTAGCTACACTGGGGGCAAATATACTAGCTACACTGGGGGCAACTAAACTAGCTATACTGGGGGCAACTAAACTAGCTATACTGGGGGCAACTAAACTAGCTATACTGGGGGCAACTATACTAGCTCCACTGGGGGCAGCTATACTGGGGGAAACTGTACTAGCTCCACTGGGGGCAGCTATACTGGGGGAAACTGTACTAGCTCCACTGGGGGCAGCTATACTGGGGGAAACTGTACTAGCTAATACTTAAAAATACAGTTAGCTCCGCCCTCATCTGGTCATGACCACGCCCATTTTTTGCTGCGAAGCACGCCGCAGGTTGTGGCCACGCCCATTTTTTAGGGGGGGGGTGTCTTTTAATACCCAGCACCGGGTGCCAAATGCCCTAGGTATGCCACTGGGCATATTGTGGAGTGGTCTAATCACTGATCAGCCACAACAAGTAAATAACACTTTAATGGAGTTCAAAAATTACAAAAACCGGTGCACAGGTCCCTGAAACAAGCTTAGTTCACCTCAGGAAACAACTTGAAGGAAGGCAGGTTGAAATAATTTAATTAGCAATAATTCCAAATACAACCGCTACTCACTGAACTGTATGCCAAAAATATCTTTATTGTAGAAAACAATTATGATAAAAATGATTGGTGTGGATATTAATAAATTGACAATCTAACACACACCATACAATCTTTAGAAAAATTGAAGAAAAATTTCCAGCATTCCAGTTCGATAAAAATCTAAAAAAATGGGAAATCCGATCGGACTTTTCAGTCGAATGAAAAAAAAAAAGCTTTCGATTTTTTCGGGAGATTCAATCATATTTATAGAATTGCCTAAAATCAGATCATTTTATTGTATCGTGTGTGGCTACCTTAAGGCCTGCGCATGCCGAGTATAATGAAGTCGCCTGTGCATGGCTTAGATCCTCTGTGCACAAGTGCTTCTTCCTACTGGGAATGCATGGACCCTTTGTTGGAATGGAGAGCTGTAAGGGGATCTGGGAAGGCTAAGGACTATCCAGCGACTTCCCACTACCGAGTTCAGTATCTAAATTTTTGAAAAAGACACTTTAGATAGGTGTACTTTAATCATAAGAGCACAATCTCTTCAGGAATTAGGGCTGGTGCACACCAGAGCGGTCCTGGAGCGTTTTTAAAAACGCTAGCTGTTTGAAAAGCGCTTGAGTAATGTATTTCAATGGGCTGGTGCACACCAGAGCGGTTCGTTTTTTTTCCACAAACGCAAACTCGATGTTAAAGTATAGGAAAGTGGAAAACTTCTCTATAAAAAACGCTAGATCAGAGCGGTTTTCCAGGCGTTTTTGTTACAGAAGCTGTTCAGTAACAGCTTTACTGTAACAATATATGAAAACTGCTACACAAAAACGCTCCAAAAAACTCTAGGCATGTTTAGAAAACCTTTCTAGGTCCCATTCACACCTAAAGTCGCTAAATGCTAGCGCTTTGCATTAGCGTTTTCCTTGGGTGATTTTTCCACAAAAAATCACTGGACAAATGTGCGTTTTTGGAGTGATCGCGATTAGTGGTTCTATATATGCTAATGCGATCGCTCCTAAATCGCCAGAAAAATGATACAGGCTACGCGTTTCAGCTAATTGCTGCAAACCGCAACACACACATGAGTACAGCCACATAGACTAACATTGCACAAGCACTTTTCAAAATGCTAGCGATTTCCAGCGATGCTGAAATCGCCTGAAAAGTTCTCTAGTGTGAATGGGGCCTAAACATACCTAGAATCGCTCTGAAAATCTGCTTCAAAAACCACTAGCATTTTGCGGATCTGCTAGAGGTTTTTGGTGTGCACAGCTTTCACTGCAAACAACAGGTGTAGCATGCCAGTATCTTAGACCAGGGATACAAATAATGCTGCAAATAAACTGCATTATTGTCTGATCAGAGTCTTATTTTGGCACATTTAACCACTCTAAGTATGGGTACATTAACATCTAAAAATATTCTATGCTATAAAATATACCAACGCTATAGATTACCTAACTAAAATAATAAATTAGACACATTTCGTATACGTTGTAACTTATTTATGTTACCGTATTTAACTTGCTAACAGTTCTTTTTTCCCTTTGTAGGACAAGCCCCGGGGAGCCTTCCAGGAGCGTATAAAGAACACAGGCATTCTTTCTTCTCATTTAGTGATCTGCTTGGTCAGATGGAGCAGAAAGTGTAGGTTGTAACTGGCAACTGTGATTAACCGGCTCCCTGGTACAGGCTGTTCTGTGCTTTTGCCTGCAGGAAAAGCATTGCCATTTACAACCCACGTACCCTGGTGTTTCATGATCAAATTAGTTGTTATACAGGAAGATGAAGCAAAACTATCCCCCAGGTTTCAGATGCGATGCTGTTACCGCCTCAGTGAATGCGAGGCTGACATGAGGAAAACGGGATTCTTAAACATCTTTTAGCCCCATCTACACGCAGCTACATCGGAGCGATCCGGCGGCTCGATTAGCCGTCGGCTCGATTGATAAGGCACATCGGAGCCTCATCTATGCGTGTAGATGAGGCTTTAAAAGCGATCATGAAGCGAAAATAAACGTATGAGATAATGAATTGTATGTAGTACAACTATGAAATAGAACATTAGTGGCAAATAAGAGTCTCATATTGTATTCAAGTACAGGAAGAGTTAAAAAATGTTAATTATCTATGCAAAAGAGCTTCTCTGAGCTATTCAACCTACTAGGTAAAGGACAGTTCTTTTAAAGAGGAAGCGACACCCATGCTAACCTAAAAAAAAAACAACACATATTTAAGTAGATAAATACTAGTTCAACTTATATATCAGATGTATTGCACTGTCCACGTTATGATTCCTGAGAATTTTATAAAGGAAAAGCAGAAAATCCTGTTCCAGGCAGTGGCCATTTTCCCCAGCTAAAGCTGACATCATATCCTCCCAGACTCTTGTTTTCCCCCCTCCCTTCTCTTGCTCATTGTATATTCATTACCTGCCCTCCTCCCAGAGTCTTCAGACACTCCCACTGAGGTGTATACTAGGAACTGCACTGTCTTATGTCATCATTGTGCGACTCAGTACAGCTGTGTTTACATCACAAAAGCAGGGTGATTTCAGAGCACACTTCAGAGATCGGATTTCAGCTGTCCCTTCAGGAAGTGTGTGTGCTCTACTCCTGGAAACAATGCTAATGAAAGAATGGTAATCTTGATGGCATTTTGAGAACAGAACTAAGAAATCTTATTGAATCTTTGTTCACGCCACACATGGTACAAGCTCAGTGGTATTGTACATTGTTTTCGTGATTAACCCATCAAAGGGGAGACCTCCTCCTCCAAGATTACTGCGCATGTGCAAACAGTCTAACGCGGCTTAGTGTGTGAGTGAGAGTGTGAGAGAGTGTGTGTGAGTGAGAGCGAGAGAGTGTGTCAGTGCTTCTCCCTCCCCTCTGCATAGCACAGCACACACTCCTGCTTCTCCCTCCCCTCTCCATAGCACAGCACGCCCTGCTGTTTCTCCCTCCCCTCTCCATAGCACAGCACGCACTGCTGCTTATCCCTCCCCTCTCCATAGCACAGCACGCGCTGCTGCTTCTCCCTTCCCTCTCCATAGCACAGCACAGGCTGCTGCTTCTCCCTCCTCTCTCCATAGCACAGCACGCGCTGCTGCTTCTCCCTCCCCTCTCCATAGCACAGCACACGCTGCTGCTTCTCCCTCCTCTCTCCATAGCACAGCACAGGCTGCTGCTTCTCCCTCTCCATAGCACAGCACGCACTGCTGCTTCTTCCTCCCCTCTCCATAGCACAGCACGCGCTGCTGCTTCTCCCTCCCCTCTCCATAGCACAGCACCCGCTGCTGCTTCTCCCTCCCCTCTCCATAGCACACGCTGCTGCTTCTCCCTCCCCTCTCCATAGCACAGCACAGGCTGCTGCTTCTCCCTCCCCTCTCCATAGCACAGCACGCGCTGTTGCTTCTCCCTCCCCTCTCCATAGCACAGCACAGGCTGCTGCTTCTCCCTCTCCATAGCACAGCACGCACTGCTGCTTCTTCCTCCCCTCTCCATAGCACAGCACGCGCTGCTGCTTCTCCCTCCCCTCTCCATAGCACAGCACCCGCTGCTGCTTCTCCCTCCCCTCTCCATAGCACAGCACCCGCTGCTGCTTCTCCCTCCCCTCTCCATAGCACAGCACAGGCTGCTGCTTCTCCCTCCCCTCTCCATAGCACAGCACCCGCTGCTGCTTCTCCCTCCCCTCTCCATAGCACAGCACAGGCTGCTGCTTCTCCCTCCCCTCTCCATAGCACAGCACGCGCTGCTGCTTCTCCCTCCCCTCTCCATAGCACAGCACAGGCTGCTGCTTCTCCCTCCCCTCTCCATAGCACAGCACGCGCTGCTGCTTCTCCCTCCCCTCTCCATAGCACAGCACCCGCTGCTGCTTCTCCCTCCCCTCTCCATAGCACAGCACCCACTGCTGCTTCTCCCTCCCCTCTCCATAGCACAGCACGCGCTGCTGCTTCTCCCTCCCCTCTCCATAGCACAGCACGCCCTGCTGCTTATCCCTCCCCTCTCCATAGCACAGCACGCGCTGCTGCTTCTCCCTTCCCTCTCCATAGCACAGCACAGGCTGCTGCTTCTCCCTCCTCTCTCCATAGCACAGCACGCGCTGCTGCTTCTCCCTCCCCTCTCCATAGCACAGCACACGCTGCTGCTTCTCCCTCCTCTCTCCATAGCACAGCACAGGCTCCTGCTTCTCCCTCTCCATAGCACAGCACGCACTGCTGCTTCTTCCTCCCCTCTCCATAGCACAGCACGCGCTGCTGCTTCTCCCTCCCCTCTCCATAGCACAGCACCCGCTGCTGCTTCTCCCTCCCCTCTCCATAGCACACGCTGCTGCTTCTCCCTCCCCTCTCCATAGCACAGCACAGGCTGCTGCTTCTCCCTCCCCTCTCCATAGCACAGCACGCGCTGCTGCTTCTCCCTCCCCTCTCCATAGCACAGCACAGGCTGCTGCTTCTCCCTCCTCTCTCCATAGCACAGCACGCGCTGCTGCTTCTCCCTCCCCTCTCCATAGCACAGCACACGCTGCTGCTTCTCCCTCCCCTCTCCATAGCACAGCACAGGCTGCTGCTTCTCCCTCTCCATAGCACAGCACGCACTGCTGCTTCTTCCTCCCCTCTCCATAGCACAGCACGTGCTACTGCTTCTCCCTCCCCTCTCCATAGCACAGCACCCGCTGCTGCTTCTCCCTCCCCTCTCCATAGCACAGCACCCGCTGCTGCTTCTCCCTCCCCTCTCCATAGCACAGCACCCGCTGCTGCTTCTCCCTCCCCTCTCCATAGCACAGCACAGGCTGCTGCTTCTCCCTCCCCTCTCCATAGCACAGCACGCGCTGC
The DNA here is from genome assembly GCF_040937935.1 of Hyperolius riggenbachi. Lineage (NCBI taxonomy): Eukaryota > Metazoa > Chordata > Amphibia > Anura > Hyperoliidae > Hyperolius > Hyperolius riggenbachi. The sequence continues at coordinate 548,220,109 of NC_090646.1, forward strand.
TGCTTCTCCCTCCCCTCTCCATAGCACAGCACAGGCTGCTGCTTCTCCCTCCCCTCTCCATAGCACAGCACGCGCTGCTGCTTCTCCCTCCCCTCTCCATAGCACAGCACCCGCTGCTGCTTCTCCCTCCCCTCTCCATAGCACAGCACCCACTGCTGCTTCTCCCTCCCCTCTCCATAGCACAGCACGCGCTGCTGCTTCTCCCTCCCCTCTCCATAGCACAGCACAGGCTGCTGCTTCTCCCTCCTCTCTATAGCACAGCACGTGCTGCTGCTTCTCCCTCCCCTCTCCATAGCACAGCACGCCCTGCTGTTTCTCCCTCCCCTCTCCATACCACAGCACGCGCTGCTGCTTCTCCCTCCCCATAGCACAGCACAGGCTGCTGCTTCTCCCTCCCCTCTCCATAGCACAGCATGCGCTAGGTATAGCCAGGGATAGGTGTAGCCAGTATTAGGTGGCCACAGCATAGGTAGCCAGGGATAGTTGTAGCCACTAGTAGGTGGCCACAGCATACGTAGCCAGGGATAGGTGTATCTAGTAATAGGTGGTCGCAGCATAGGTAGACAGAGATAGGTGTAGCCCAGTGGTGCCCACACTTTTTCGGCTCGCGAGCTACTTTAAAATTTGCAGAGTCCAGGAGATCTACCAACATTTAGGTAGCAGGTATACGTATCTTCAGTATAGGTAGATAGGTATAGGGGCCTTCAGTATAGTTAGCCAGGTATAGTGTAGTTAGGTGTGGGTGCCGTCAGTATAGTTAGCCAGGTATAGTGTAGTTAGGTGTGGGTGCCTTCAGTATAGTTAGCCAGGTA